>NC_088620.1:11576029-11816029 GCF_036013475.1 Columba livia
TTTCAGCCCTGGTGAAAACACAGCAAGTCTGCCCCTGCCCAGGCAGCGCTGTGCTCACCCCCGCCTGCATTGCCCTGCCCGGCTGTGCCCCCTGGAAACCTGGGCCAGGGGCAGAGAAAGGAGCAGAAGCCAGAGACAGGCCGGTTGCTGGGCCTGGGGCAGAGGAATGGTCTCTGCACGGGCTGAGGGCCTTCAGCTCTGGGGAGAGGAGACACTTGCCACTGTCCGTGTCGTGCCTCCTTCGTGCCAACGCAGTGGAGGGAGCCCCGCCGGCTCTGCTGGTCTCTCACTGCTGCCTTCACTTTAGCTGCTGCTGCGCACGGACTTTGCAAGAGAGAAGTTTGCTGCCCTGTACAAAGGCCAGAGTGTCCTGAGCCATCCGATGCTGGCGATGCTCTCGCTGGTGCTCGAGAGCCTCATCACGCTTTCAGAGGCACCTGGGATGGTGAGTGAGGCACAATCAGCTGGAGCCACGTTGTCAACTGGGGGCTGGAGCAGCGGGCAATGCGTTGGCTTGGCCTTGGTGGGAGTCCCCATGTGGAATAATGGCTCCAGTCCCCCTCCGTGCTATGGAGGGGGCTGGTGGGTGCCTGGGGAGCCCTCCAGGCACCGAGGGTTTCCCATCCCTCTGCCCCTTCAGGCTTGTCAGGCAAGGACGGGGCTGAGCAGGGGACACTGCTCTCCTGCACCCCCTTCCCTGCTCCATGCTCTCCCCACATCCCCATCAGTGGCCGCTGCCTGTCAGGAGGCTGCTGCAGCGACTCCTGTGCCAGCTGCTGGGAAGCCGGACGGGAGGCTGGGCCTCAGTGGCCAGAGCCTTTTTTGCAGGGTGGTCTTTCAGCGCTTCACAATGAGGAAAGTGTGTTTCTTACAGGCCAGGAAAATACTGGTCCTGCTGCCAGACATCATGGACACCGTGCAGTATGCCAGCAGTGATGTCAAGAGGAAGGCCCTGGTAGTCTGCAGGAACATGACGGGTCACCTGGGCAGGGAGGAGGCGAGCCCCATCACTCTGCAGCTGGCGGAGAGCCTCCTGCGCCTCTTTGATGATGTAAGGCTGCCGTGGGAGCCCCTGCCCCAGCCCTACAGATGGGCACTCGGCAAAGACAGCTGCCCCTCAGCCCAGCCCTGTGGGCAGCCCTCGGGCAGGGCTCCCCTCGTGCTCCTCTTGCGTGGCCTTTCAGGGCTCTGGGGCCATTCAGCCTCAGCTGCGGCTCTGGCCCACGGCTCCTGTGGTGGGGATCCGACCCCTCACATCAGCCACGCTGACGCCCTTGCTCACCGTGGGCTGGGAGTGGCTGTTGCTGAAGTTCCCCATCCTCCTCCCTACCAGGAGTCCAGCCTGGTGCGGGAGCTCTCCATCAGCCTCTTCAGAGATGTGCTGGAGACTGTGGTGGGGAGAAACAAGAAGATGATGAGGAGGACAGTGAAGCTGGTCCTGCTCCCGCTGTTCCTCCGTATGCAGGACCAGAGCAAGAGCGTGGCCAAGGTGCAGTGACCAGAGTTGTTGGGAAGGGTCAAGAGGAGGGAGGGTGCCAGGTGTCCTCCCCTGGGCTGTGGTGCCATCTCCCAGCCTCTGCTTCTCTGCAGGCCTCTAGGGACACCCTGCTGGCCTGTGCAGAGTTCCTGGGCTGGAGGAAGCTCAGCACCCTGGTCCAGACGCATCAGACACATCGCATTGGAGAGTGTTTGGTGAGAACACCCCCCCGGCCCCAGCGCCGGGCTGGACGAGGGCTGCCCCAGGTGCCTGTGGGGAGGGCTGTGCAGCTGAGCCTCAGCTGCCCTGTTCCAGCCCGGAGCCCACAGCCTGCAGCCACATCCTCCTTCCCTGCCTTGAAGCACAGACCCGCCAAGGGCTCTTCTCCAGGCCCCTCTCCCCTCCCTGCCCCCAGGTGCTAAACAAGACCCTGGCACATGTTGGCCCTGGCAGTGGGACAGAGGGGTCTCAGCACTGCCAGGCCCCCCGTGCCCTCTGCTCTCTCTGAACCTCAGCCCCACGGGGCTCCTGTCTGGGAGGGAAGAGGCCACTGGTAGGAAGGACTGGTCCCGGTGGCTGGGCAGTGTCTGGATCAGACCCATGCCCTTGTGCTCTCGCCAGCTCCAGCAGGACAGGGACGGGCCGGAACTACAGCTGTGTCAGAGCCTGCTGTACGTGAAGGACGCTCAGGCCACCGTGCGACTGGAGGCCGTCCGGTTCATCGGTGAGACACAGCCCCCGGGGACCCTCTGCTGGCAGCCTGGCCCGCGTCCCCACCACTGCACGGGCAGAAGGGGCCGACAGAGCCCCGGCTGCCTCCAGGAGGGCCCGGCACGCAGGGGGCTCGTTCGCTGGGAGCCTTGCTCAGCCCCAGCGGCCTCGGGTCCCGTCCTGCCCTGGGCCAGCCCTGCCCAGGGGTGCAGGGTGTGCAGCCGAGCCGGCAGGGCCGGGGCCGTGCTGCCGGGAGCGTGCTGGGGAGCAGAGGCCTGACAGGAGCTCTGTGCACAGGGCTTGGCGCACGGTACCTGAGGAACAACAGCTATAGGGAGCGGAAGCTGGACGACATCAGGAGATGTGAGTGGGGGCCATGCTGTGCTGGTGGGCAGGGGACAGGGCCTGGGCAGGGCGCTGCCATGCCTGGTCCTCCTCCAGGAAAACGCTTCAGGGGCAGAGGACATGTCAGGGGCACCTGGCGCGTCCCGGAGCAGCAGCTTCCAGCTGGTCTGTTGGTCTCATCTGCTCCTCCTGGCCAGGGGAAGAGACGCGTGGGGCTGGCATAGTCTGGAGGGGACTCCTAGGGGGTCTCTGCAGGCAGTGGGGGTTCATCTCTGCTCTGCGTCCCTCTCTTGCAGACCTCCAGCCCTTGACAGAAGACCCTGATCCCTGCGTCAAGTGCTTGGCAACTCAGACGCTCTACAACCTGCTAACAGAGTTTCGAAGACCAGAACGGAGCAGGTGGTGGCTGGGCTGCTGGATCTGTGGGAGCCGAAGAGAATAAATTCTCTCTCCAAAATGTCCATAGTTGAATATCTTTTGTTTCACTAAAGCTGGAAGACAAAGCCCAGTCCCACGGTGCCCCTCCCACGGGGACCATCCTGAGCGGGCCGAGCAGTGTCACTCCTGGCCTCTGCCGCTGCCCGCACACTTGCTGCTGTGGTCTGTGGGGAAAAGAAACGGCCTTGGCGCTCTGTAAGCTCTGCTCAACAGTGACTAAAACATCCGTGTGTTACTAACACTGTTCTCATCCCAAGGGCAATCCGTAGCATCATACAAGCATGAAGAAGTTTAACTCTATCGCAGATGAAACCGGCACACGTACGTACAGAACCAGTCTTCGTGCATAAATAAAGAACCCAGAATTAAATAATTTGTCTGAGCTCCCATCTCTTCCAATCTTCTCTGGAGCTGGGGATACAGCCCCATCAGGAAGAAAGGGTTAAGGAGCCAAAATCCCAGCTGCCACATGGAGGAGCTGCCGTGGGACCCAGAGGCTGCATCCTGCTGACTCAAGCAGGTGCTGCCTCTCTGCCGCCTGATTGTCATCAGAGCTGCTGCTTCCCTGGAGCCACGGACATGCAGGACATGGCCTCTTCAGTGCTGGTCTCTCCTCACTTCCACTGTCCTCTTGTGCTCCTGCATTTGTGCTGCGGCTAAGGTCTTGTGTACCTTGTGACAGTCCTGTTGTCGCTACAGTGGCATCCCTGTGGCTGTGGACAGGAGCAGGCCATGGGAAGCACTGTGTGAGATCTGGCCTCACTGCTGGCACCAGCGTGAGCACAGGGGCTCCTCAGGGCAGGGCCAGAAGGCTGGGTACCCTTCCAAAGCTGGTGTCAGGAATACACCCGAGAAGCTGCTCCCTCAGAGGGACTTTTGCTCTCTTGGGATGCCTAATGGAGTCACAGCAACAAGCTCAGAGTGCCAGGGTGATGTGTTAGGAACCAAAGGATGGGAAAATGCTTCTCTTTGTGGTGACACATGTCCATGCAGACAGCACCTGCCTTGGGTCTTATGGCAAATGCTATCCTGGAGAAGAACCAGAAGCTGCCAGGTGATGTCAGGAGATTTCCGTGGACAGCATATGAGTCCCAACTGGCAGTGACTGGCATCTCATAAAATGAGTGACCAGCCAAGGAGGAGCCTCCCAGACAAAAAGGTGAACCTCAGGAGGTCATGGGCTAATGAGAAGAGAGGCTGTGAGGAGCCAGCAGGCAAAGGAACATAAGACTGGAGAGTGTTTCAGGACACCCTCTGGGAAAGGCCCTGGCTGGATCTAGTGCAGCCCTGTCCTGCCCTTTGTGCCATTAGAGACGCCCCACGGTCCTGTCCTTGGCTACTGAGCCAGCTGGGAAGACGCAAAGGGCTCAGCAGCGGTGATGCTCATCCAGCTGGGTCTGCTTCCCACCCCAACCAGCGTGGCCAGTGCAGAGTCACCCCACGACCCCAGGGCACCACAGCCCCTCGCTCTGCAGAGCAGCATCGCCAGATCAGGGCCCTGCGGGGAGCACGGGGAGGGAACCAGGACCAGCCAGAGCAGCCTGGACACCCTCACCTGGGGAAAGGGATGTCCCTGGAGAAGAGCAAGGGAGCGTTTCTGTGTCTGAAGGCTGGAATGCCGGAGAAAGAGAAACCTGTTTCCGCAGACGCTCATTTGGGGCTGGCTGCTCTGCTGCTGGACCAGCACTCTCGTTCTGGCCTGGGGAGAGGGGCTGGCACTGAGGGGCACAGGCCGTCTGTGCTGGGCATCTCCTGGAGCTGACACCAGCAGTCCTGGATTTCCAGTGGTCTCCATGTCCTTGTGCCATGTCCAGGTCCAGCCCTGGTGCTGTGGGGGAGGCTGAGACCCGTCTGTGCCTCCAGCAGCTGCTGTGCCCTTCAGAGGGGCTGGGGCTGTGGGCTGAGTGCCCAGAGCTCTGCAGCCCCTGCGCTGGGCACAGCCGTGGGGCCAGCCCAGCCTGGGCTGCTCTGCTGGGCTGGGCTGGAGAGAAAGCCGGGGCTGTGGGAGAGCTGGGCAGGGGCTGGGCTGAGCTGGAAAGTGCTGGGAGAGGACACTCAGAGGACACAGCTGGCTGAGCTGCGTGACCATACAGGGGGAGGACGCGCTCCAGCGGGGTGAACTGCAGAGCCAGGACAGGCAAAGGCAGGAGGGAGGAGGCCGCTCTGTGCCCTTGGTGCACGGGCAGACTGGGAAGGTGCCCAGGACATTTGTCTCTCCCGTCGCCATTTCCGGCACTGCACGCCAGGTGCTGGGTCAGGTTTGCTCTCTGTCCATCTCCCTCCTCCCGCGGGACTCGGTGCCTGTGTCAGGGAACAGCCAGCCCTGCCAGAGCAACTCAGGCCTGGCACCAACACAAGGGATCAGAAGGAGAGTGCGGCAGTGGAACGAGAACAGCTCTGGAAGACCAAGCGCTGGTGCTCCCTGGCACTGCTGCCGTTCCCCGACTGTGTTCCCCTCTACCCACGCACACGAACTGTCCCTGCAGCTCCACAAAGGCCTTTGAGAAAGGATCTCAGGGAAAAAAATTGTCTTGGAAAGTCCTTTATTTCATTTAAAGACCCAGAGAGCAGGGCTCCTCATTTGCCCAGCCATTAGGTACGAAAAGAAAAGCAGACAGTGAATCAGTAAAGGATGAAAACATGAACACAATTTTAAAATCGCACCATCACAACAAATAAAGAAGACAGGTCGAGCCTGCAGTGAGTTACATTAAGACTGCTGTGCAGCCCATAAGGGGCAGTTTATTGCTTCAGAACAACATCCAGTCATCAGTTTCCACATGGAGCCGCACATAATATGAGGCCATATAGCTGAAATCAGCACGGAGAGAAGACTTTTGTAGGGAAGACATTGAAGGGAGCAGCCTGACTTCATGCAGCTGAAAAGCAGAGAGCTGTCAGTGTGCTGAAGGGACGGGGAGAAGTGTCCTGGGGCGAACAGAAACCTGTGGATGACAGAAGGTGGGAGAGATGGGGTTTGCAGAGACTGGCAGGAGTCCTTCCCAGGGCTGAGCGGGATGAGCTTTGGACAGAAGGGAAAATAAAGCAGCTCTCAAGCGTGTTTTGGAGTTAGCGCCACTGTCACTAACAGGAGAAAGAGGACCGTGCTGTAAGGGAACTCCCTGTTCTTCAGGAGAAAAACCAAAGCTTTTCACATCCTTCCCAGCAGTTCTTTTCACTTGTCAAAGCAGGTGTAATTTTTCAGTAGTTTGCCTCTGGCATGAAGTTCTTTGAGCAGCGGTTTTGCTCTCAGGGCTATCCCTTTGTTTTAATGATATCTCAGGGGTATTTAAAGGTTACACCTCTTAGACAGAATTGCCTTTTTATGATGCCTGATCAATATATTTTCTCCCTGGTTTTGGTAAGAGGCTGAGAGGTGGAATATGGTGGTTGTTTCTCTTTTAGCCAAAGAAGGTACAGATACCAGATTTCTGAAAAGGCACAAAGGAAGGCAAAATTAGAACGTGGTGCTGTGACTGGTTCCCGCTGCTCCTGAGCCCTGGTGTGCCCTGACAGAATCTCTGAGGTCTGAACTGTGCAGCAGAGATCCTGGCAGCTCTGATCTCCTACCCTGCATTCCAGCACGGAAAATGAAAGTCACCTCGTTTTGATTCTCTTCACAGCCTAAAGCACCACGTGGGTAATGACACTGGTCAGGAAACATCAAGATGAATCACGGTGGGACTGGAGACCTCCTAAGCACAGGACAACGTCACCCTGACTTGTCCCATGGGCCTCTGCTGCAGAGACCCTCAGCTACAGCTGTCTCCTGCGGCACAGGGGCAGGGAAGGGGTTTTGGGAAAGGGACCGATGGGGCACTCTCTGGTAGGGTATCACCAACCCCAGGGTGAGGCTGGGTGACATTTTGCTGAGCTGAAAACCTCCAAAGGTGGAGATCACTGAGAGTCCTTGGGTGTCCTGCTGCAGGTCAGCACCACGCGCCTGGTGTCGCCTGCTTTTCCAGTACCCTGTGCCTCCCCTCAGCAGACTAAAGAGGCCCAGTTGGCTCAGCTGCTCCACAGAGCTCATGTGCCCCTAACCCCACCATGACAGATGTTCCTCTGTACCTTCACCAGTGCCGTGGTTTAACCCGAGCTGGCAATACAACCACGGCAGCCGCTCACTCACCCCCTCCCCGCCCAACAGGGGAGAGAATCAAAAGTGAAGGGAGAAATTTGGAGTGAGAGAAACACAGATTCATAAAATAACAAAATACTACTGGACTACTAGTAAATATACATAAAACTCCCAGCAACTTCTTCTTTGGTAGAAATGGCTTCAGAAGCTGATGGAGTAAGTAGATGTTCAACCTCACGGCTAAAGCTGGAAGGAAGCTTCCTGGACTCTCCCAGGCAAACAGAGCTTCCGTCAGTGCAGTTCCCGTAGGAGTGTTTCTGATATCCAGTTTTATCCAGGATAGAACCACATTTTTCACTTGCAAAGGTCCATGTAGAAGATGCGTGTTAGGAGCAAACTCCCCTGAAGTGAAAAATTGTAGGCTACTGGAAATCTCTGAAAGATGTTCCCTTCAGAAACCGTTATTACAGCTTCCTCATCTCCCAGAGAAGGTGGTTTTCTTTTGTTTGTATTATTTTTTTCTCTTGATTCTGCAAGTATTGCATTAAAAGCCATCCCCGACACATCTGTCTCCCTCCACGTGCTGCTCTGAATCCCGGCAAAAGCCAAAACCACTGGATTTGCTCACTCCCAGCTAGAAACAAGTAAACACCTGGAGTTCCGTCTCTGTCCCAAAGAGCTGATGGTAGAAGTTGCATTCACACCTCCTAGGATGGGAAAAATGGAAAGAGAAATAGGAAGAGCATTCCAGACAATGGAAGAAATAGAAAAGGGAAAACATTCTAGGAAGAAACAAAAGTTTCCAAGAGGAATCCACCTGTCTTTATTATCATATCAGAATAATATATGCTCAGTGATGATGTTTGCAACACTAGATGTACAATGTGGCATTCTCTGTGCTGATTTAAATCTCTCTATTAAATAGCATTAGTAGACAAGTAAGATAATGTAGCTTTTCAACTGGCGTATGTGAGCGTATGTGAGAGATTCTAATATTATTTCCAGAGGAACCAGCGACCAAGCGATCGGCATCTACGAATAAAACGTAGAAATTAACAGGCAGAAAAAAGGTCATGTTTAGCAGGAAACTACTGGGGTTTTTGAAAAATTTCTACGTTGGATGTCAAGCAAGAGCACTTTGAGTTCCATGTGCTATCACCCCACTGTGCCCAGGTGGCCAAGAGGCCACCAGCATCCTGGCTGGTCCCAGCACTGGTGTGGCCAGCAGGCCCAGGGCAGCGACCGTCCCTGTGCTGGGCACTGGGGAGGCCAAACCTCGAATCCTGGGGCAGTTCTGGGCCCCTCTCACCAAGAAAGGCCTTGAGGTGCTGGAGCGAGCGGAGAGAAGGGAACGGAGCTGGTGAGGGGCTGGAGCACAAGTGTGATGGAGCGGCTGAGGGACCTGGGGGGTTCAGCTGGAGAACAGGAGCTGAGGGGAGACCTTCTGATCTCTGAACTGCCTGAAAGGAGCTTGGAGCCAGGGGGTTGGTCTGTCCTGCCAGGTAGCATGTTTACAGAGGAGGGGCCGATTGAAGTCTGGCTGGAGACACTGGTGAGAAATTGTTTAAAAAAACTCCCCAGCCTCCAACCTACATAAAACCTTTAATAATTCCCTTCACCCCAGAACCTTTCATAAAAACCCCAAACAAACCAAACCAAAAATCTAAACAAAATGAACCAAGCACTCCCCCAACAAACAAACAAACAAAACCACACAGACACAAAAACACTCTCTCTTGAAAAACAAAAAAATCCCAGAAATTGCAGAAGCTGGTTGCTTTTAGGCGCTCCATGTGTGCACGTGCACACGCTATTTCGTGAACGTATTTCTGTGACAGAATCGAGTAATAACAGTCTGAAGTTCCTCCCCACCTCCTTCCCTTCACAAGTTCTTTGCCTGTGCAGTTAATTTCACGTATTTTATTGAACACTCTGAGCACTCGGCAGCTCCGGCTGCTCCCCAGGAGCTGAACACTCTGCCCGCGGCCCGGAGACAGCGCCGTGTGCGGGCCCAGCTGCGGGCCTGGCTGCACACGGGATGAGCCAGGCTGGGCCCCCGCCCTCCCCCGGGCCTGCGGGGACACGGGGCGGGGGGTCGCGCCTCAGAGTGCCGAGAGAACGGCTGCCCCGGGACTTCTCCTGAGGAACAAGGGACAGGAGGAGAGGAAACGGCCTCACGTTACACGGGGAGGTTCAGCTTGGATCTTGGAAACATTTCCTCACGGAAAGGGCTGTGGGGCACTGGAACAGGCTGCCCAGGGCAGTGGTGGAGTCACCATCCCTGCAGGGCTGAGCAGACCTGAGATGAGGGTCTCAGGACACGGGGCAGTGCCGGGGTGGGGAACGGTTGGACTCCATCATCTTAAAGGTGTTTTTCAACCAAAATGATCCTATGATTCTCTTGCACAGTCTGTTTGTGCATTGTAATAGTGCCCAAAGGTCACAGCCAGGGTTTCTATTGTCTTGTCCTGGTAGTTTTGCAAACGGGCAGAAGTCTGTCTCAAAGAATGTAATGAAAGGAAAATACACGAAGATGGGTAGAGTGAGCAATGGGGAGGAGGGGGGGCCAAGTATGAAGGTGAATCCCACCGAGAGCGAGTATTGATAGATCACTAGTGATACGCATCACTTGCAGGCTGTAAATCATTGAAACGTTTTTGTTAGTAATGGAAATGTTGAAATCAGATAGAATGAATGTAGCGTTAAAGAAAACCAAGAGACGCGTAGATGAGCTGAATTCTTGCATCACTGCAATTCTTTCCCTTTTAACCCAATGAAGAGAAGAAAAAAAGATGACAACACATTTTAGTCAGGTTATTAAAGCCTGTATCTGGGCCAGCATGTTCTGGATCACTTCAGCTTTGTACAGACAAACTAAATGCACAGCTGCCACCAAAGGAGCAAGACGGCTCGGGGTCAGTGAAGCTGGCGCGGTGGCATTTCGGGCGGCTGCTCATGGACTCGGAAGCCTGTTCCAGGGAGCTGAATTCCACACGGATCTTTAGCACGTGAACTTTTATCACTGACCGCTCTCCCTGTTTAGAAAAATCAACCAACCAACCAACCACCACAGTTGTGTGGCTGGATCATCTGCAATAATCTCTCCTTGTATTGACTCCTCTTCTTTTCTCGATGTGTAAAAAAGGTTTGACTTTGAGAAGCACATTTCCCACCTCTGCCTCCTGTTTTTACCAGGAAAAACATTTGAAAGTGTTTTGAGTATTTGAGTATTTTGAGTATTTTTGGGTTGTTTGTATCGATCTCCTTCAAAAATACCATGACATAAAAATTTTTCCCCTTGGTTACGCAAGAGATACAGAGGTGTCTCTTATGTTGCCAGGACTGTTTAGCTGAGAGTTCTTGTAGGGCATCAAGCCTAAAGAATTACGCCATAGTGTGTATTTTAAAGTAAGAGAAACCAAATCTTTCCCTTTAAATACCATATTAGATTTAGATCCAAGTTGTACTGTAAGCAAGCGTTTCTTCCTGTGGGCAATAGAGATCCAGGCTGATTTGGACACCTGTTTCCCTCTAGACGCTCTTCAGGGAAGTTGTGCCCCACCACTGTCTGGGCTGCGTCTGGTCCCGAAGGGACAGGCAGGAGAACAAGCACCTGGCAGGGAGCATCAGAGCCACCATCTTGCCGTTCAACGCCATCACCAACCGCGTGGTCAGCACCATCCTGGAGAGCAAAGAGCTCGAAACACAGCAAAGAGACAAGACTGTGGAGAAGTGGATTCACATTGCACGTGTAAAGCGTCTGTTGGCGACTGTTCAATGTTCCTTGTGCGGCTGCCGTGGAGCTGCGAGGGCAGAGGGGGGTTGTACGTGTTGGGCCAGGCCAGGGAGCAGCTGAGCTGTCGTTCCTTCTGGTTTGGACTGACTGTCTCTGTCACAGCAGGTGCGGTGTTGCCCTTCCTGTCCTCGCAGTTGTGGTTCAGATACATTCTCATCTCCATGCAGCAATCAAATGGGCACGAGCTTTGTGCACCTAAATTTGCGTGTTCAGACCCCTGTTTGTGAGAGTTTGTCTGGTTCTCGAGCCACCAGCAGATGTCCAGGAGAGACTTGAAGAGTCACGGGCCAGACTTCCCCCAGCTCCCCTGGCTTTATTTTTAATTGACACTTAGATGGCCGAGGGTTGACATTTTAAATACCACATAAAAGAGGCAAGTGGACGCCCTGCCCCTCCCGGCCTGGGTGGTGGGTCACAGGAGGCCCTTTGTGACCCGCTCTGTGACACCACACGGTGCCATATACAGCCGGCGTGGCCGCGGCCCTGCACTGTCTGACAAGACAGCGACGGGACAGGACAGGAGCGCGGAGCTGGCGAGGAGACCCCGAGCACAGCCCACGACTTTCGCCTCCAGCCCCGGCACTTCAAAGCACAGAGGCCTTTCCCTGAAGTTCCCCCTTGCCCCACAGCACAGAGGCCTTTCCCTTGAGTTCCCGTCCTTCCCCCCCACTTCCCTCCATTTCCAGTTTCACACAATGGCAGAGAGGACCCCCCCCAACACCCCCAGGGTGGCCTGGGAAGAGGTGGAGGCTTCCCAGGAGAGCAGCTCTCTGCTGGATCCCTGCGAGGCCACCATGGTCCAGCCGATGCAGACCGGTGAGTGCGGGGCCGCCTCGGGGCTGGGCAAGGGTCCGGGCCAGTGAGCGCGACCAGCTCGATGCCGGGATCACGTTTCCTTGGCACAGCGCAGCCCTGCAGGTGGGGGACACGGCGCTGCTTGAACACCAGGGCTGCCCAGAGCAGCTGGGAGCCGGCCCCAGCACCGCCGCCCTCCTCAGCCGTGCTGAGCTTCAAGCTCTTTTCATGCTTGGCGAAGCTTGTTGGCAAAGGTGCCGTGTCCGACTGACTCTTCTGTGTTTCCCCTCTGTGTAGATGAGACTCTGCCAGAGGAGAAACCAGAGCTCCAACCCGAATGGGACGCTGCCAGCACCTGGTCGATTTCTTCACTGGACAGCAGCAACATGGCCAGGGTAACGAGCTCCCGCCCTTTAGGGACTCTTGTCTGTCATGGTCAGGAGACGTGTGCGAGCAAAGGGACCCAGAATCAGTGTGGCTGGCGTGGCCTCACCGTCCCTGGTGAGGGGGTTCCTGCTCTCCCCAAGTAGGGAGTGCGCGAGGGTGGCACTGCAGTGTCCCAGCAGCCGCTCCAGCCGTCCTGGACACCAGGGAGCCCTGGTTCCCTGCAGGGCAAACACATGATGCCCCTGCTCCCAAGCCTCCTCCCTCCACCTGGGGAGCCTCTGCTCTAGTCCTGCCCCCTGCAGTGACGGCACACCCCGTTTCCAGCTTCCCTGCAGGCACTGCTGACAGCACTGCCGGGCATCTCTGGCCAGAGCTGCTCGTGCTGCTCAGCCAAGCAGCACCAGCACGACGTGTCTTCCCTCCCTTGCTTCCTCCTGTAGGTGTTTGCAGAAAACCACCAGCCTGCTCAGATGACAGACATCCTCATGGTGGCCATTGAGGCCTTGACAGCACAGGACATCTGTGACAGGCAGATGGGCAGCAGGGTCCTGGACAGGGCCATGGGAGACCCGGCCTCCTGGCTGACGGATGTAAGTGCCCGGTGGCTGGATTGTCCTGCCCGTGAGCCCTGTCAGGCCTTGTCCTTCCCTCCTTCCCTAAAGCAGCTCTCTCGGGCACCTGAAGCCATTTCAAGGCAGCGGAGAAGGATGGGGAGGGCAGCATTTTCAGTGGCAGCTTGGGGAATGGCTGCAGCAGCACCAGGGGCTGCAGCATCCTCACCCGTGTCACATCCAGGTGCCAAAGCTCATGAGGTACATCCACAAAAACATGGAGTGCGTGTCCACGGAGCCAGCCCGGCACAGCCTGGCCTCACTCCTCCTCCTGCTGACCGAGCGGTGCCCCAGGGAAGTGGTGAGGAGCCTGTTGGAGATCTCTCCAACATGTGACAGGTACTGGCCCTGACAGCCTTGGGGGCTTGTTCCCTGTGGGGAGGAGGGCACAGGGATTCTCTGGCTGCCAGACCCATGGAAAAGTGCAGGACATCCCCGAGGAGCAGGGCCTCCATGCCACCGCGCGTCCCAGCCCCAGTGGGTCAGCCAGGTTCGCAGCAGCCAAAACCCGCCAACCTGGAGCCCAAAGCCGCCATGCTCCTCCCTGCCCGAAGGGGAACACCACCTCAGGCTCCCTCCTGCCTGCCCGGGGAGGGCCCCCGGACACACCGAGCAAAAATGGTGTGCAGGGCCAGGGCTGCAGCACCGCCTGGCTCTGGAGGACCTGGCTTGGACATGCTGCCGTGGCCGAGGCAGCCCCGCTGACGGGCGCTCTGGGTCTGCAGCGCTGCCCTGGCCATGTGGGAGGTGATGATCTCCATGCCTGGGACTTTGTGGAGCGTCTTGACGGAGCTGCACAGCGTGCTCCAGGACCTGCGTCTGAACAAGGTGTTCAGCTGTGCCACGGAGGACGCCTGCATCTGTCTCTTGGCTGTGAGTGTCCAGCTCATCTTCAGGGCTGTGCCTGCCTCCGCGGGGAACCAGGCACCGCCCCCTCCCCGTCTGTGGGCCTCCGAGTGGCCAGCTCCCACAGGCCATATGGACACGGCCTCTCAGGGTCAGCAGGGTCCTGCCCAGCACCACCAGACCCTGTGCCAGACGCTTGGGGCTGCCCCGTGTGGTTTCAGCCCTGGTGAAAACACAGCAAGTCTGCCCCTGCCCAGGCAGCGCTGTGCTCACCCCCGCCTGCATTGCCCTGCCCGGCTGTGCCCCCTGGAAACCTGGGCCAGGGGCAGAGAAAGGAGCAGAAGCCAGAGACAGGCCGGTTGCTGGGCCTGGGTCAGAGGAATGGTCTCTGCACGGGCTGAGGGCCTTCAGCTCTGGGGAGAGGAGACACTTGCCACTGCCCGTGTCGTGCCTCCTTCGTGCCAACGCAGTGGAGGGAGCCCCGCCGGCTCTGCTGGTCTCTCACTGCTGCCTTCACTTTAGCTGCTGCTGCGCACGGACTTTGCAAGAGAGAAGTTTGCTGCCCTGTACAAAGGCCAGAGTGTCCTGAGCCATCCGATGCGGGCGATGCTCTCGCTGGTGCTCGAGAGCCTCATCACGCTTTCAGAGGCACCTGGGATGGTGAGTGAGGCACAATCAGCTGGACCCACGTTGTCAACTGGGGGCTGGAGCAGCGGGCAATGCGTTGGCTTGGCCTTGGTGGGAGTCCCCATGTGGAGTAATGGCTCCAGTCCCCCTCCGTGCTATGGAGGGGGCTGGTGGGTGCCTGGGGAGCCCTCCAGGCACCGAGGGTTTCCCATCCCTCTGCCCCTTCAGGCTTGTCAGGCAAGGGCGGGGCTGAGCAGGGGACACTGCTCTCCTGCACCCCCTTCCCTGCTCCATGCTCTCCCCACATCCCCATCAGTGGCCGCTGCCTGTCAGGAGGCTGCTGCAGCGACTCCTGTGCCAGCTGCTGGGAAGCCGGATGGGAGGCTGGGCCTCAGTGGCCAGAGCCTTTTTTGCAGGGTGGTCTTTCAGCGCTTCACAATGAGGAAAGTGTGTTTCTTACAGGCCAGGAAAATACTGGTCCTGCTGCCAGACATCATGGACACCGTGCAGTATGCCAGCAGTGATGTCAAGAGGAAGGCCCTGGTAGTCTGCAGGAACATGACGGGTCACCTGGGCAGGGAGGAGGCGAGCCCCATCACTCTGCAGCTGGCGGAGAGCCTCCTGCGCCTCTTTGATGATGTAAGGCTGCCGTGGGAGCCCCTGCCCCAGCCCTACAGATGGGCACTCGGCAAAGACAGCTGCCCCTCAGCCCAGCCCTGTGGGCAGCCCTCGGGCAGGGCTCCCCTCGTGCTCCTCTTGCGTGGCCTTTCAGGGCTCTGGGGCCATTCAGCCTCAGCTGCGGCTCTGGCCCACGGCTCCTGTGGTGGGGATCCGACCCCTCACATCAGCCACGCTGACGCCCTTGCTCACCGTGGGCTGGGAGTGGCTGTTGCTGAAGTTCCCCATCCTCCTCCCTACCAGGAGTCCAGCCTGGTGCGGGAGCTCTCCATCAGCCTCTTCAGAGATGTGCTGGAGACTGTGGTGGGGAGAAACAAGAAGATGATGAGGAGGACAGTGAAGCTGGTCCTGCTCCCGCTGTTCCTCCGTATGCAGGACCAGAGCAAGAGCGTGGCCAAGGTGCAGTGACCAGAGTTGTTGGGAAGGGTCAAGAGGAGGGAGGGTGCCAGGTGTCCTCCCCTGGGCTGTGGTGCCATCTCCCAGCCTCTGCTTCTCTGCAGGCCTCTAGGGACACCCTGCTGGCCTGTGCAGAGTTCCTGGGCTGGAGGAAGCTCAGCACCCTGGTCCAGACGCATCAGACACATCGCATTGGAGAGTGTTTGGTGAGAACACCCCCCCGGCCCCAGCGCCGGGCTGGACGAGGGCTGCCCCAGGTGCCTGTGGGGAGGGCTGTGCAGCTGAGCCTCAGCTGCCCTGTTCCAGCCCGGAGCCCACAGCCTGCAGCCACATCCTCCTTCCCTGCCTTGAAGCACAGACCCGCCAAGGGCTCTTCTCCAGGCCCCTCTCCCCTCCCTGCCCCCAGGTGCTAAACAAGACCCTGGCACATGTTGGCCCTGGCAGTGGGACAGAGGGGTCTCAGCACTGCCAGGCCCCCCGTGCCCTCTGCTCTCTCTGAACCTCAGCCCCACGGGGCTCCTGTCTGGGAGGGAAGAGGCCACTGGTAGGAAGGACTGGTCCCGGTGGCTGGGCAGTGTCTGGATCAGACCCATGCCCTTGTGCTCTCGCCAGCTCCAGCAGGACAGGGACGGGCCGGAACTACAGCTGTGTCAGAGCCTGCTGTACGTGAAGGACGCTCAGGCCACCGTGCGACTGGAGGCCGTCCGGTTCATCGGTGAGACACAGCCCCCGGGGACCCTCTGCTGGCAGCCTGGCCCACGTCCCCACGTCCCCACCACTGCATGGGCAGCAGGGGCCGGGGCCCTGGGGCTGCCAGAGCCCCGGCTGCCTCCAGGAGGGCCCGGCACGCAGGGTGCTCGTTCGCTGGGAGCCTTGCTCAGCCCCAGCAGCCTCGGGTCCCGTCCTGCCCTGGGCCAGCCCTGCCCAGGGGTGCAGGGTGTGCAGCCGAGCCGGCAGGGCCGGGGCCGTGCTGCCGGGAGCGTGCTGGGGAGCAGAGGCCTGACAGGAGCTCTGTGCACAGGGCTTGGCGCACGGTACCTGAGGAACAACAGCTATAGGGAGCGGAAGCTGGACGACATCAGGAGATGTGAGTGGGGGCCATGCTGTGCTGGTGGGCAGGGGACAGGGCCTGGGCAGGGTGCTGCCATGCCTGGTCCTCCTCCAGGAAAACGCTTCAGGGGCAGAGGACATGTCAGGGGCACCTGGCGCGTCCCGGAGCAGCAGCTTCCAGCTGGTCTGTTGGTCTCATCTGCTCCTCCTGGCCAGGGGAAGAGACGCGTGGGGCTGGCATAGTCTGGAGGGGACTCCTGGGGGGTCTCTGCAGGCAGTGGGGGTTCATCTCTGCTCTGCGTCCCTCTCTTGCAGACCTCCAGCCCTTGACAGAAGACCCTGATCCCTGCGTCAAGTGCTTGGCAACTCAGACGCTCTACAACCTGCTAACAGAGTTTCGAAGACCAGAACGGAGCAGGTGGTGGCTGGGCTGCTGGATCTGTGGGAGCCGAAGAGAATAAATTCTCTCTCCAAAATGGCCATAGTTGAATATCTTTTGTTTCACTAAAGCTGGAAGACAAAGCCCAGTCCCACGGTGCCCCTCCCACGGGGACCATCCTGAGCGGGCCGAGCAGTGTCACTCCTGGCCTCTGCCGCTGCCCGCACACTTGCTGCTGTGGTCTGTGGGGAAAAGAAACGGCCTTGGCGCTCTGTAAGCTCTGCTCAACAGTGACTAAAACATCCGTGTGTTACTAACACTGTTCTCATCCCAAGGGCAATCCGTAGCATCATACAAGCATGAAGAAGTTTAACTCTATCGCAGATGAAACCGGCACACGTACGTACAGAACCAGTCTTCGTGCATAAATAAAGAACCCAGAATTAAATAATTTGTCTGAGCTCCCATCTCTTCCAATCTTCTCTGGAGCTGGGGATACAGCCCCATCAGGAAGAAAGGGTTAAGGAGCCAAAATCCCAGCTGCCACATGGAGGAGCTGCCGTGGGACCCAGAGGCTGCATCCTGCTGACTCAAGCAGGTGCTGCCTCTCTGCCGCCTGATTGTCATCAGAGCTGCTGCTTCCCTGGAGCCACGGACATGCAGGACATGGCCTCTTCAGTGCTGGTCTCTCCTCACTTCCACTGTCCTCTTGTGCTCCTGCATTTGTGCTGCGGCTAAGGTCTTGTGTACCTTGTGACAGTCCTGTTGTCGCTACAGTGGCATCCCTGTGGCTGTGGACAGGAGCAGGCCATGGGAAGCACTGTGTGAGATCTGGCCTCACTGCTGGCACCAGCGTGAGCACAGGGGCTCCTCAGGGCAGGGCCAGAAGGCTGGGTACCCTTCCAAAGCTGGTGTCAGGAATACACCCGAGAAGCTGCTCCCTCAGAGGGACTTTTGCTCTCTTGGGATGCCTAATGGAGTCACAGCAACAAGCTCAGAGTGCCAGGGTGATGTGTTAGGAACCAAAGGATGGGAAAATGCTTCTCTTTGTGGTGACACATGTCCATGCAGACAGCACCTGCCTTGGGTCTTATGGCAAATGCTATCCTGGAGAAGAACCAGAAGCTGCCAGGTGATGTCAGGAGATTTCCAGGGACAGCATATGAGTCCCAACTGGCTGTGACTGGCATCTCATAAAATGAGTGACCAGCCAAGGAGGAGCCTCCCAGACAAAAAGGTGAACCTCAGGAGGTCATGGGCTAATGAGAAGGGAGGCTGTGAGGAGCCAGCAGGCAAAGGAACATAAGACTGGAGAGTGTTTCAGGACACCCTCTGGGAAAGGCCCTGGCTGGATCTAGTGCAGCCCTGTCCTGCCCTTTGTGCCATTAGAGACGCCCCACGGTCCTGTCCTTGGCTACTGAGCCAGCTGGGAAGACGCAAAGGGCTCAGCAGCGGTGATGCTCATCCAGCTGGGTCTGCTTCCCACCCCAACCAGCGTGGCCAGTGCAGAGTCACCCCACGACCCCAGGGCACCACAGCCCCTCGCTCTGCAGAGCAGCATCGCCAGATCAGGGCCCTGCGGGGAGCACGGGGAGGGAACCAGGACCAGCCAGAGCAGCCTGGACACCCTCACCTGGGGAAAGGGATGTCCCTGGAGAAGAGCAAGGGAGCGTTTCTGTGTCTGAAGGCTGGAATGCCGGAGAAAGAGAAACCTGTTTCCGCAGACGCTCATTTGGGGCTGGCTGCTCTGCTGCTGGACCAGCACTCTCGTTCTGGCCTGGGGAGAGGGGCTGGCACTGAGGGGCACAGGCCGTCTGTGCTGGGCATCTCCTGGAGCTGACACCAGCAGTCCTGGATTTCCAGTGGTCTCCATGTCCTTGTGCCATGTCCAGGTCCAGCTCTGGTGCTGTGGGGGAGGCTGAGACCCGTCTGTGCCTCCAGCAGCTGCTGTGCCCTTCAGAGGGGCTGGGGCTGTGGGCTGAGTGCCCAGAGCTCTGCAGCCCCTGCGCTGGGCACAGCCGTGGGGCCAGCCCAGCCTGGGCTGCTCTGCTGGGCTGGGCTGGAGAGAAAGCCGGGGCTGTGGGAGAGCTGGGCAGGGGCTGGGCTGAGCTGAAAAGTGCTGGGAGAGGACACTCAGAGGACACAGCTGGCTGAGCTGCGTGACCATACAGGGGGAGGACGCGCTCCAGCGGGGTGAACTGCAGAGCCAGGACAGGCAAAGGCAGGAGGGAGGAGGCCGCTCTGTGCCCTTGGTGCACGGGCAGACTGGGAGGGTGCCCAGGACATTTGTCTCTCCCGTCGCCATTTCCGGCACTGCACGCCAGGTGCTGGGTCAGGTTTGCTCTCTGTCCATCTCCCTCCTCCCGCGGGACTCGGTGCCTGTGTCAGGGAACAGCCAGCCCTGCCAGAGCAACTCAGGCCTGGCACCAACACAAGGGATCAGAAGGAGAGTGCGGCAGTGGAACGAGAACAGCTCTGGAAGAGCAAGCGCTGGTGCTCCCTGGCACTGCTGCCGTTCCCCGACTGTGTTCCCCTCTACCCACGCACACGAACTGTCCCTGCAGCTCCACAAAGGCCGTTGAGAAAGGATCTCAGGGAAAAAAATTGTCTTGGAAAGTCCTTTATTTCATTTAAAGACCCAGAGAGCAGGGCTCCTCATTTGCCCAGCCATTAGGTACGAAAAGAAAAGCAGACAGTGAATCAGTAAAGGATGAAAACATGAACACAATTTTAAAATCGCACCATCACAACAAATAAAGAAGACAGGTCGAGCCTGCAGTGAGTTACATTAAGACTGCTGTGCAGCAGATAAGGGACAATTTATTGCTTCAGAACAACATCCAGTCATCAGTTTCCACATGGAGCCGCACATAATATGAGGCCATATAGCTGAAATCAGCACGGAGAGAAGACTTTTGTAGGGAAGACTTTGAAGGGAGCAGCCTGACTTCATGCAGCTGAAAAGCAGAGAGCTGTCAGTGTGCTGAAGGGACGGGGAGAAGTGTCCTGGGGCGAACAGAAACCTGTGGATGACAGAAGGTGGGAGAGATGGGGTTTGCAGAGACTGGCAGGAGTCCTTCCCAGGGCTGAGCGGGATGAGCTTTGGACAGAAGGGAAAATAAAGCAGCTCTCAAGCGTGTTTTGGAGTTAGCGCCACTGTCACTAACAGGAGAAAGAGGACCGTGCTGTAAGGGAACTCCCTGTTCTTCAGGAGAAAAACCAAAGCTTTTCACATCCTTCCCAGCAGTTCTTTTCACTTGTCAAAGCAGGTGTAATTTTTCAGTAGTTTGCCTCTGGCATGAAGTTCTTTGAGCAGCGGTTTTGCTCTCAGGGCTATCCCTTTGTTTTAATGATATCTCAGGGGTATTTAAAGGTTACACCTCTTAGACAGAATTGCCTTTTTATGATGCCTGATCAATATATTTTCTCCCTGGTTTTGGTAAGAGGCTGAGAGGTGGAATATGGTGGTTGTTTCTCTTTTAGCCAAAGAAGGTACAGATACCAGATTTCTGAAAAGGCACAAAGGAAGGCAAAATTAGAACGTGGTGCTGTGACTGGTTCCCGCTGCTCCTGAGCCCTGGTGTGCCCTGACAGAATCTCTGAGGTCTGAACTGTGCAGCAGAGATCCTGGCAGCTCTGATCTCCTACCCTGCATTCCAGCACGGAAAATGAAAGTCACCTCGTTTTGATTCTCTTCACAGCCTAAAGCACCACGTGGGTAATGACACTGGTCAGGAAACATCAAGATGAATCACGGTGGGACTGGAGACCTCCTAAGCACAGGACAACGTCACCCTGACTTGTCCCATGGGCCTCTGCTGCAGAGACCCTCAGCTACAGCTGTCTCCTGCGGCACAGGGGCAGGGAAGGGGTTTTGGGAAAGGGACCGATGGGGCACTCTCTGGTAGGGTATCACCAACCCCAGGGTGAGGCTGGGTGACATTTTGCTGAGCTGAAAACCTCCAAAGGTGGAGATCACTGAGAGTCCTTGGGTGTCCTGCTGCAGGTCAGCACCACCCGCCTGGTGTCGCCTGCTTTTCCAGTACCCTGTGCCTCCCCTCAGCAGACTAAAGAGGCCCAGTTGGCTCAGCTGCTCCACAGAGCTCATGTGCCCCTAACCCCACCATGACAGATCTTCCTCTGTACCTTCACCAGTGCCGTGGTTTAACCCGAGCTGGCAATACAACCACGGCAGCCGCTCACTCACCCCCTCCCCGCCCAACAGGGGAGAGAATCAAAAGTGAAGGGAGAAATTTGGAGTGAGAGAAACACAGATTCATAAAATAACAAAATACTACTGGACTACTAGTAAATATACATAAAACTCCCAGCAACTTCTTCTTTGGTAGAAATGGCTTCAGAAGCTGATGGAGTAAGTAGATGTTCAACCTCACGGCTAAAGCTGGAAGGAAGCTTCCTGGACTCTCCCAGGCAAACAGAGCTTCCGTCAGTGCAGTTCCCGTAGGAGTGTTTCTGATATCCAGTTTTATCCAGGATAGAACCACATTTTTCACTTGCAAAGGTCCATGTAGAAGATGCGTGTTAGGAGCAAACTCCCCTGAAGTGAAAAATTGTAGGCTACTGGAAATCTCTGAAAGATGTTCCCTTCAGAAACCGTTATTACAGCTTCCTCATCTCCCAGAGAAGGTGGTTTTCTTTTGTTTGTATTATTTTTTTCTCTTGATTCTGCAAGTATTGCATTAAAAGCCATCCCCGACACATCTGTCTCCCTCCACGTGCTGCTCTGAATCCCGGCAAAAGCCAAAACCACTGGATTTGCTCACTCCCAGCTAGAAACAAGTAAACACCTGGAGTTCCGTCTCTGTCCCAAAGAGCTGATGGTAGAAGTTGCATTCACACCTCCTAGGATGGGAAAAATGGAAAGAGGAATAGGAAGAGCATTCCAGACAAGGGAAGAAATAGAAAAGGAAAAACATTCTAGGAAGAAACAAAAGTTTCCAAGAGGAATCCACCTGTCTTTATTATCATATCAGAATAATATATGCTCAGTGATGATGTTTGCAACACTAGACGTACAATGTGGCATTCTCTGTGCTGATTTAAATCTCTCTATTAAATAGCATTAGTAGACAAGTAAGATAATGTAGCTTTTCAACTGGCGTATGTGAGCGTATGTGAGAGATTCTAATATTATTTCCAGAGGAACCAGCGACCAAGCGATCGGCATCTACGAATAAAACGTAGAAATTAACAGGCAGAAAAAAGGTCATGTTTAGCAGGAAACTACTGGGGTTTTTGAAAAATTTCGACGTTGGATGTCAAGCAAGAGCACTTTGAGTTCCATGTGCTATCACCCCACTGTGCCCAGGTGGCCAAGAGGCCACCAGCATCCCGGCTGGTCCCAGCACTGGTGTGGCCAGCAGGCCCAGGGCAGCGACCGTCCCTGTGCTGGGCACTGGGGAGGCCAAACCTCGAATCCTGGGGCAGTTCTGGGCCCCTCTCACCAAGAAAGGCCTTGAGGTGCTGGAGCGAGCGGAGAGAAGGGAACGGAGCTGGTGAGGGGCTGGAGCACAAGTGTGATGGAGCGGCTGAGGGACCTGGGGGTTTCAGCTGGAGAACAGGAACTGAGGGGAGACCTTCTGATCTCTGAACTGCCTGAAAGGAGCTTGGAGCCAGGGGGTTGGTCTGTCCTGCCAGGTAGCATGTTTACAGAGGAGGGGCCGATTGAAGTCTGGCTGGAGACACTGGTGAGAAATTGTTTAAAAAAACTCCCCAGCCTCCAACCTACATAAAACCGTTAATAATTCCCTTCACCCCAGAATCTTTCATAAAAACCCCAAACAAACCAAACCAAAAATCTAAACAAAATGAACCAAGCACTCCCCCAACAAACAAACAAACAAAACCACACAGACACAAAAACACTCTCTCTTGAAAAACAAAAAAATCCCAGAAATTGCAGAAGCTGGTTGCTTTTAGGCGCTCCATGTGTGCACGTGCACACGCTATTTCGCGAACGTATTTCTGTGACAGAATCGAGTAATAACAGTCTGAAGTTCCTCCCCACCTCCTTCCCTTCACAAGTTCTTTGCCTGTGCAGTTAATTTCACGTATTTTATTGAACACTCTGAGCACTCGGCAGCTCCGGCTGCTCCCCAGGAGCTGAACACTCTGCCCGCGGCCCGGAGACAGCGCCGTGTGCGGGCCCAGCTGCGGGCCTGGCTGCACACGGGATGAGCCAGGCTGGGCCCCCGCCCTCCCCCGGGCCTGCGGGGACACGGGGCGGGGGGTCGCGCCTCAGAGTGCCGAGAGAACGGCTGCCCCGGGACTTCTCCTGAGGAACAAGGGACAGGAGGAGAGGAAACGGCCTCACGTTACACGGGGAGGTTCAGCTTGGATCTTGGAAACATTTCCTCACGGAAAGGGCTGTGGGGCACTGGAACAGGCTGCCCAGGGCAGTGGTGGAGTCACCATCCCTGCAGGGCTGAGCAGACCTGAGATGAGGGTCTCAGGACACGGGGCAGTGCCGGGGTGGGGAACGGTTGGACTCCATCATCTTAAAGGTGTTTTTCAACCAAAATGATCCTATGATTCTCTTGCACAGTCTGTTTGTGCATTGTAATAGTGCCCAAAGGTCACAGCCAGGGTTTCTATTGTCTTGTCCTGGTAGTTTTGCAAACGGGCAGAAGTCTGTCTCAAAGAATGTAATGAAAGGAAAATACACGAAGATGGGTAGAGTGAGCAATGGGAAGGAGGGGGGGCCAAGTATGAAGGTGAATCCCACCGAGAGCGAGTATTGATAGATCACTAGTGATACGCATCACTTGCAGGCTGTAAATCATTGAAACGTTTTTGTTAGTAATGGAAATGTTGAAATCAGATAGAATGAATGTAGCGTTAAAGAAAACCAAGAGACGCGTAGATGAGCTGAATTCTTGCATCACTGCAATTCTTTCCCTTTTAACCCAATGAAGAGAAGAAAAAAAGATGACAACACATTTTAGTCAGGTTATTAAAGCCTGTATCTGGGCCAGCATGTTCTGGATCACTTCAGCTTTGTACAGACAAACTAAATGCACAGCTGCCACCAAAGGAGCAAGACGGCTCGGGGTCAGTGAAGCTGGCGCGGTGGCATTTCGGGCGGCTGCTCATGGACTCGGAAGCCTGTTCCAGGGAGCTGAATTCCACACGGATCTTTAGCACGTGAACTTTTATCACTGACCGCTCTCCCTGTTTAGAAAAATCAACCAACCAACCAACCACCACAGTTGTGTGGCTGGATCATCTGCAATAATCTCTCCTTGTATTGACTTCTTTTCTCGATGTGTAAAAAAGGTTTGACCAGTAGCGGCCGTGGGTCAGATGGTAATTAGTGCAGAAATAAGGGTTTAGCTTATGGCCTGAGAAGCTGAACATTGGACAATTATTTCAGACTGGGCTGTGGCTCATTCCTGCTGTTAGGAACCTGCCTCAGGTCTCCCAAACAAGTAGTTGTGGTGTTTTGACTACCAAAGGTCTCTGAAAAGTCAGCAGAAACTTGTACAAAACTTCAGTGAACAGAGGTTTGGGTCTTATTTTCGTCTTGCTTTCTCAGCCCAATGAGAAATTAATTGGCTGCATTTCTGCAACAATTACAGCTCTGTTCTGTTTTCCAAAGGTATTTCCAAGCACGAAGGCTTGAGTGGTCAGTGAAAGAGCTGAAATGCACAGGCACCTTTGCCAGGCCAAGTCCCCAGCTGATTCAAATGTCCTGACTTCGCTGCAATCAGTGCAGCTGTGGCAGTGTGAGCCAGTTCTGCAGGAGGTGTTTAGAACTTCCACGTTGTGTTAGGATGTTTCTACACTTTCTTTGGGATCAAAGGCAATAACATAAGAACTTGCTTTGGTGTAGTGGCCAGGCTGGTATTTTAAAGACTTTGAGAAGCACATTTCCCACCTCTGCCTCCTGTTTTTACCAGGAAAAACATTTGAAAGTGTTTTGAGTATTTGAGTATTTTGAGTATTTTTGGGTTGTTTGTATCGATCTCCTTCAAAAATACCATGACATAAAAATTTTTCCCCTTGGTTACGCAAGAGATACAGAGGTGTCTCTTATGTTGCCAGGACTGTTTAGCTGAGAGTTCTTGTAGGGCATCAAGCCTAAAGAATTACGCCATAGTGTGTATTTTAAAGTAAGAGAAACCAAATCTTTCCCTTTAAATACCATATTAGATTTAGATCCAAGTTGTACTGTAAACAAGCGTTTCTTCCTGTGGGCAACAGAGATCCAGGCTGATTTGGACACCTGTTTCCCTCTAGACGCTCTTCAGGGAAGTTGTGCCCCACCACTGTCTGGGCTGCGTCTGGTCCCGAAGGGACAGGCAGGAGAACAAGCACCTGGCAGGGAGCATCAGAGCCACCATCTTGCCGTTCAACGCCATCACCAACCGCGTGGTCAGCACCATCCTGGAGAGCAAAGAGCTCGAAACACAGCAAAGAGACAAGATTGTGGAGAAGTGGATTCACATTGCACGTGTAAAGCGTCTGTTGGTGACTGTTCAATGTTCCTTGTGCGGCTGCCGTGGAGCTGCGAGGGCAGAGGGGGGTTGTACGTGTTGGGCCAGGCCAGGGAGCAGCTGAGCTGTCGTTCCTTCTGGTTTGGACCGACTGTCTCTGTCACAGCAGGTGCGGTGTTGCCCTTCCTGTCCTCGCAGTTGTGGTTCAGATACATTCTCATCTCCATGCAGCAATCAAATGGGCACGAGCTTTGTGCACCTAAATTTGCGTGTTCAGACCCCTGTTTGTGAGAGTTTGTCTGGTTCTCGAGCCACCAGCAGATGTCCAGGAGAGACTTGAAGAGTCACGGGCCAGACTTCCCCCAGCTCCCCTGGCTTTATTTTTAATTGACACTTAGATGGCCGAGGGTTGACATTTTAAATACCACATAAAAGAGGCAAGTGGACGCCCTGCCCCTCCCGGCCTGGGTGGTGGGTCACAGGAGGCCCTTTGTGACCCGCTCTGTGACACCACACGGTGCCATATACAGCCGGCGTGGCCGCGGCCCTGCACTGTCTGACAAGACAGCGACGGGACAGGACAGGAGCGCGGAGCTGGCGAGGAGACCCCGAGCACAGCCCACGACTTTCGCTGCCAGCCCCGGCACTTCAAAGCACAGAGGCCTTTCCCTGAAGTTCCCCCTTGCCCCACAGCACAGAGGCCTTTCCCTTGAGTTCCCGTCCTTCCCCCCCACTTCCCTCCATTTCCAGTTTCACACCATGGCAGAGAGGACCCCCCCCAACACCCCCAGGGTGGCCTGGGAAGAGGTGGAGGCTTCCCAGGAGAGCAGCTCTCTGCTGGATCCCTGCGAGGCCACCATGGTCCAGCCGATGCAGACCGGTGAGTGCGGGGCCGCCTCGGGGCTGGGCAAGGGTCCGGGCCAGTGAGCGCGACCAGCTCGATGCCGGGATCACGTTTCCTTGGCACAGCGCAGCCCTGCAGGTGGGGGACACGGCGCTGCTTGAACACCAGGGCTGCCCAGAGCAGCTGGGAGCCGGCCCCAGCACCGCCGTCCTCCTCAGCCGTGCTGAGCTTCAAGCTCTTTTCATGCTTGGGGAAGCTTGTTGGCAAAGGTGCCGTGTCCGACTGACTCTTCTGTGTTTCCCCTCTGTGTAGATGAGACTCTGCCAGAGGAGAAACCAGAGCTCCAACCCGAATGGGACGCTGCCAGCACCTGGTCGATTTCTTCACTGGACAGCAGCAACATGGCCAGGGTAACGAGCTCCCGCCCTTTAGGGACTCTTGTCTGTCATGGTCAGGAGACGTGTGCGAGCAAAGGGACCCAGAATCAGTGTGGCTGGCGTGGCCTCACCGTCCCTGGTGAGGGGGTTCCTGCTCTCCCCAAGTAGGGAGTGCGCGAGGGTGGCACTGCAGTGTCCCAGCAGCCGCTCCAGCCGTCCTGGACACCAGGGAGCCCTGGTTCCCTGCAGGGCAAACACATGATGCCCCTGCTCCCAAGCCTCCTCCCTCCACCTGGGGAGCCTCTGCTCTAGTCCTGCCCCCTGCAGTGACGGCACACCCCGTTTCCAGCTTCCCTGCAGGCACTGCTGACAGCACTGCCGGGCATCTCTGGCCAGAGCTGCTCGTGCTGCTCAGCCAAGCAGCACCAGCACGACGTGTCTTCCCTCCCTTGCTTCCTCCTGTAGGTGTTTGCAGAAAACCACCAGCCTGCTCAGATGACAGACATCCTCATGGTGGCCATTGAGGCCTTGACAGCACAGGACATCTGTGACAGGCAGATGGGCAGCAGGGTCCTGGACAGGGCCATGGGAGACCCGGCCTCCTGGCTGACGGATGTAAGTGCCCGGTGGCTGGATTGTCCTGCCCGTGAGCCCTGTCAGGCCTTGTCCTTCCCTCCTTCCCTAAAGCAGCTCTCTCGGGCACCTGAAGCCATTTCAAGGCAGCGGAGAAGGATGGGGAGGGCAGCAGTTTCAGTGGCAGCTTGGGGAATGGCTGCAGCAGCACCAGGGGCTGCAGCATCCTCACCCGTGTCACATCCAGGTGCCAAAGCTCATGAGGTACATCCACAAAAACATGGAGTGCGTGTCCACGGAGCCAGCCCGGCACAGCCTGGCCTCACTCCTCCTCCTGCTGACCGAGCGGTGCCCCAGGGAAGTGGTGAGGAGCCTGTTGGAGATCTCTCCAACATGTGACAGGTACTGGCCCTGACAGCCTTGGGGGCTTGTTCCCTGTGGGGAGGAGGGCGCAGGGATTCTCTGGCTGCCAGACCCATGGAAAAGTGCAGGACATCCCCGAGGAGCAGGGCCTCCATGCCACCGCGCGTCCCAGCCCCAGTGGGTCAGCCAGGCTCGCAGCAGCCAAAACCCGCCAACCTGGAGCCCAAAGCCGCCATGCTCCTCCCTGCCCGAAGGGGAACACCACCTCAGGCTCCCTCCTGCCTGCCCGGGGAGGGCCCCCGGACACACCGAGCAAAAATGGTGTGCAGGGCCAGGGCTGCAGCACCGCCTGGCTCTGGAGGACCTGGCTTGGACATGCTGCCGTGGCCGAGGCAGCCCCGCTGACGGGCGCTCTGGGTCTGCAGCGCTGCCCTGGCCATGTGGGAGGTGATGATCTCCATGCCTGGGACTTTGTGGAGCGTCTTGACGGAGCTGCACAGCGTGCTCCAGGACCTGCGTCTGAGCAAGGTGTTCAGCTGTGCCACGGAGGACTCCTGCATCTGTCTCTTGGCTGTGAGTGTCCAGCTCATCTTCAGGGCTGTGCCTGCCTCCGCGGGGAACCAGGCACAGCCCCCTCCCCGTCTGTGGGCCTCCGAGTGGCCAGCTCCCCCAGGCCATATGGACACGGCCTCTCAGGGTCAGCAGGGTCCTGCCCAGCACCACCAGACCCTGTGCCAGATGCTTGGGGCTGCCCCGTGTGGTTTCAGCCCTGGTGAAAACACAGCAAGTCTGCCCCTGCCCAGGCAGCGCTGTGCTCACCCCCGCCTGCATTGCCCTGCCCGGCTGTGCCCCCTGGAAACCTGGGCCAGGGGCAGAGAAAGGAGCAGAAGCCAGAGACAGGCCGGTTGCTGGGCCTGGGGCAGAGGAATGGTCTCTGCACGGGCTGAGGGCCTTCAGCTCTGGGGAGAGGAGACACTTGCCACTGCCCGTGTCGTGCCTCCTTCGTGCCAACGCAGTGGAGGGAGCCCCGCCGGCTCTGCTGGTCTCTCACTGCTGCCTTCACTTTAGCTGCTGCTGCGCACGGACTTTGCAAGAGAGAAGTTTGCTGCCCTGTACAAAGGCCAGAGTGTCCTGAGCCATCCGATGCTGGCGATGCTCTCGCTGGTGCTCGAGAGCCTCATCACGCTTTCAGAGGCACCTGGGATGGTGAGTGAGGCACAATCAGCTGGACCCACGTTGTCAACTGGGGGCTGGAGCAGCGGGCAATGCGTTGGCTTGGCCTTGGTGGGAGTCCCCATGTGGAATAATGGCTCCAGTCCCCCTCCGTGCTATGGAGGGGGCTGGTGGGTGCCTGGGGAGCCCTCCAGGCACCGAGGGTTTCCCATCCCTCTGCCCCTTCAGGCTTGTCAGGCAAGGACGGGTCTGAGCAGGGGACACTGCTCTCCTGCACCCCCTTCCCTGCTCCATGCTCTCCCCACATCCCCATCAGTGGCCGCTGCCTGTCAGGAGGCTGCTGCAGCGACTCCTGTGCCAGCTGCTGGGAAGCCGGACGGGAGGCTGGGCCTCAGTGGCCAGAGCCTTTTTTGCAGGGTGGTCTTTCAGCGCTTCACAATGAGGAAAGTGTGTTTCTTACAGGCCAGGAAAATACTGGTCCTGCTGCCAGACATCATGGACACCGTGCAGTATGCCAGCACTGATGTCAAGAGGAAGGCCCTGGTAGTCTGCAGGAACATGACGGGTCACCTGGGCAGGGAGGAGGCGAGCCCCATCACTCTGCAGCTGGCGGAGAGCCTCCTGCGCCTCTTTGATGATGTAAGGCTGCCGTGGGAGCCCCTGCCCCAGCCCTACAGATGGGCACTCGGCAAAGACAGCTGCCCCTCAGCCCAGCCCTGTGGGCAGCCCTCGGGCAGGGCTCCCCTCGTGCTCCTCTTGCGTGGCCTTTCAGGGCTCTGGGGCCATTCAGCCTCAGCTGCGGCTCTGGCCCACGGCTCCTGTGGTGGGGATCCGACCCCTCACATCAGCCACGCTGACGCCCTTGCTCACCGTGGGCTGGGAGTGGCTGTTGCTGAAGTTCCCCATCCTCCTCCCTACCAGGAGTCCAGCCTGGTGCGGGAGCTCTCCATCAGCCTCTTCAGAGATGTGCTGGAGACTGTGGTGGGGAGAAACAAGAAGATGATGAGGAGGACAGTGAAGCTGGTCCTGCTCCCGCTGTTCCTCCGTATGCAGGACCAGAGCAAGAGCGTGGCCAAGGTGCAGTGACCAGAGTTGTTGGGAAGGGTCAAGAGGAGGGAGGGTGCCAGGTGTCCTCCTCTGGGCTGTGGTGCCATCTCCCAGCCTCTGCTTCTCTGCAGGCCTCTAGGGACACCCTGCTGGCCTGTGCAGAGTTCCTGGGCTGGAGGAAGCTCAGCACCCTGGTCCAGACGCATCAGACACATCGCATTGGAGAGTGTTTGGTGAGAACACCCCCCCGGGCCCCAGCGCCGGGCTGGACGAGGGCTGCCCCAGGTGCCTGTGGGGAGGGCTGTGCAGCTGAGCCTCAGCTGCCCTGTTCCAGCCCGGAGCCCACAGCCTGCAGCCACATCCTCCTTCCCTGCCTTGAAGCACAGACCCGCCAAGGGCTCTTCTCCAGGCCCCTCTCCCCTCCCTGCCCCCAGGTGCTAAACAAGACCCTGGCACATGTTGGCCCTGGCAGTGGGACAGAGGGGTCTCAGCACTGCCAGGCCCCCCGTGCCCTCTGCTCTCTCTGAACCTCAGCCCCACGGGGCTCCTGTCTGGGAGGGAAGAGGCCACTGGTAGGAAGGACTGGTCCCGGTGGCTGGGCAGTGTCTGGATCAGACCCATGCCCTTGTGCTCTCGCCAGCTCCAGCAGGACAGGGACGGGCCGGAACTACAGCTGTGTCAGAGCCTGCTGTACGTGAAGGACGCTCAGGCCACCGTGCGACTGGAGGCCGTCCGGTTCATCGGTGAGACACAGCCCCCGGGGACCCTCTGCTGGCAGCCTGGCCCGCGTCCCCACCACTGCACGGGCAGCAGGGGCCGGGGCCCTGGGGCTGCCAGAGCCCCGGCTGCCTCCAGGAGGGCCCGGCACGCAGGGGGCTCGTTCGCTGGGAGCCTTGCTCAGCCCCAGCGGCCTCGGGTCCCGTCCTGCCCTGGGCCAGCCCTGCCCAGGGGTGCAGGGTGTGCAGCCGAGCCGGCAGGGCCGGGGCCGTGCTGCCGGGAGCGTGCCGGTGAGCAGAGGCCTGACAGGAGCTCTGTGCACAGGGCTTGGCGCACGGTACCTGAGGAACAACAGCTATAGGGAGCGGAAGCTGGACGACATCAGGAGATGTGAGTGGGGGCCATGCTGTGCTGGTGGGCAGGGGACAGGGCCTGGGCAGGGCGCTGCCATGCCTGGTCCTCCTCCAGGAAAACGCTTCAGGGGCAGAGGACATGTCAGGGGCACCTGGCGCGTCCCGGAGCAGCAGCTTCCAGCTGGTCTGTTGGTCTCATCTGCTCCTCCTGGCCAGGGGAAGAGACGCGTGGGGCTGGCATAGTCTGGAGGGGACTCCTGGGGGGTCTCTGCAGGCAGTGGGGGTTCATCTCTGCTCTGCGTCCCTCTCTTGCAGACCTCCAGCCCTTGACAGAAGACCCTGATCCCTGCGTCAAGTGCTTGGCAACTCAGACGCTCTACAACCTGCTAACAGAGTTTCGAAGACCAGAACGGAGCAGGTGGTGGCTGGGCTGCTGGATCTGTGGGAGCCAAAGAGAATAAATTCTCTCTCCAAAATGGCCATAGTTGAATATCTTTTGTTTCACTAAAGCTGGAAGACAAAGCCCAGTCCCACGGTGCCCCTCCCACGGGGACCATCCTGAGCGGGCCGAGCAGTGTCACTCCTGGCCTCTGCCGCTGCCCGCACACTTGCTGCTGTGGTGTGTGGGGAAAAGAAACGGCCTTGGCGCTCTGTAAGCTCGGCTCAACAGTGACTAAAACATCCGTGTGTTACTAACACTGTTCTCATCCCAAGGGCAATCCGTAGCATCATACAAGCATGAAGAAGTTTAACTCTATCGCAGATGAAACCGGCACACGTACGTACAGAACCAGTCTTCGTGCATAAATAAAGAACCCAGAATTAAATAATTTGTCTGAGCTCCCATCTCTTCCAATCTTCTCTGGAGCTGGGGATACAGCCCCATCAGGAAGAAAGGGTTAAGGAGCCAAAATCCCAGCTGCCACATGGAGGAGCTGCCGTGGGACCCAGAGGCTGCATCCTGCTGACTCAAGCAGGTGCTGCCTCTCTGCCGCCTGATTGTCATCAGAGCTGCTGCTTCCCTGGAGCCACGGACATGCAGGACATGGCCTCTTCAGTGCTGGTCTCTCCTCACTTCCACTGTCCTCTTGTGCTCCTGCATTTGTGCTGCGGCTAAGGTCTTGTGTACCTTGTGACAGTCCTGTTGTCGCTACAGTGGCATCCCTGTGGCTGTGGACAGGAGCAGGCCATGGGAAGCACTGTGTGAGATCTGGCCTCACTGCTGGCACCAGCGTGAGCACAGGGGCTCCTCAGGGCAGGGCCAGAAGGCTGGGTACCCTTCCAAAGCTGGTGTCAGGAATACACCCGAGAAGCTGCTCCCTCAGAGGGACTTTTGCTCTCTTGGGATGCCTAATGGAGTCACAGCAACAAGCTCAGAGTGCCAGGGTGATGTGTTAGGAACCAAAGGATGGGAAAATGCTTCTCTTTGTGGTGACACATGTCCATGCAGACAGCACCTGCCTTGGGTCTTATGGCAAATGCTATCCTGGAGAAGAACCAGAAGCTGCCAGGTGATGTCAGGAGATTTCCAGGGACAGCATATGAGTCCCAACTGGCAGTGACTGGCATCTCATAAAATGAGTGACCAGCCAAGGAGGAGCCTCCCAGACAAAAAGGTGAACCTCAGGAGGTCATGGGCTAATGAGAAGAGAGGCTGTGAGGAGCCAGCAGGCAAAGGAACATAAGACTGGAGAGTGTTTCAGGACACCCTCTGGGAAAGGCCCTGGCTGGATCTAGTGCAGCCCTGTCCTGCCCTTTGTGCCATTAGAGACGCCCCACGGTCCTGTCCTTGGCTACTGAGCCAGCTGGGAAGACGCAAAGGGCTCAGCAGCGGTGATGCTCATCCAGCTGGGTCTGCTTCCCACCCCAACCAGCGTGGCCAGTGCAGAGTCACCCCACGACCCCAGGGCACCACAGCCCCTCGCTCTGCAGAGCAGCATCGCCAGATCAGGGCCCTGCGGGGAGCACGGGGAGGGAACCAGGACCAGCCAGAGCAGCCTGGACACCCTCACCTGGGGAAAGGGATGTCCCTGGAGAAGAGCAAGGGAGCGTTTCTGTGTCTGAAGGCTGGAATGCCGGAGAAAGAGAAACCTGTTTCCGCAGACGCTCATTTGGGGCTGGCTGCTCTGCTGCTGGACCAGCACTCTCGTTCTGGCCTGGGGAGAGGGGCTGGCACTGAGGGGCACAGGCCGTCTCTGCTGGGCATCTCCTGGAGCTGACACCAGCAGTCCTGGATTTCCAGTGGTCTCCATGTCCTTGTGCCATGTCCAGGTCCAGCCCTGGTGCTGTGGGGGAGGCTGAGACCCGTCTGTGCCTCCAGCAGCTGCTGTGCCCTTCAGAGGGGCTGGGGCTGTGGGCTGAGTGCCCAGAGCTCTGCAGCCCCTGCGCTGGGCACAGCCGTGGGGCCAGCCCAGCCTGGGCTGCTCTGCTGGGCTGGGCTGGAGAGAAAGCCGGGGCTGTGGGAGAGCTGGGCAGGGGCTGGGCTGAGCTGGAAAGTGCTGGGAGAGGACACTCAGAGGACACAGCTGGCTGAGCTGCGTGACCATACAGGGGGAGGACGCGCTCCAGCGGGGTGAACTGCAGAGCCAGGACAGGCAAAGGCAGGAGGGAGGAGGCCGCTCTGTGCCCTTGGTGCACGGGCAGACTGGGAAGGTGCCCAGGACATTTGTCTCTCCCGTCGCCATTTCCGGCACTGCACGCCAGGTGCTGGGTCAGGTTTGCTCTCTGTCCATCTCCCTCCTCCCGCGGGACTCGGTGCCTGTGTCAGGGAACAGCCAGCCCTGCCAGAGCAACTCAGGCCTGGCACCAACACAAGGGATCAGAAGGAGAGTGCAGCAGTGGAACGAGAACAGCTCTGGAAGAGCAAGCGCTGGTGCTCCCTGGCACTGCTGCCGTTCCCCGACTGTGTTCCCCTCTACCCACGCACACGAACTGTCCCTGCAGCTCCACAAAGGCCTTTGAGAAAGGATCTCAGGGAAAAAAATTGTCTTGGAAAGTCCTTTATTTCATTTAAAGACCCAGAGAGCAGGGCTCCTCATTTGCCCAGCCATTAGGTACGAAAAGAAAAGCAGACAGTGAATCAGTAAAGGATGAAAACTTGAACACAATTTTAAAATCGCACCATCACAACAAATAAAGAAGACAGGTCGAGCCTGCAGTGAGTTACATTAAGACTGCTGTGCAGCAGATAAGGGACAATTTATTGCTTCAGAACAACATCCAGTCATCAGTTTCCACATGGAGCCGCACATAATATGAGGCCATATAGCTGAAATCAGCACGGAGAGAAGACTTTTGTAGGGAAGACTTTGAAGGGAGCAGCCTGACTTCATGCAGCTGAAAAGCAGAGAGCTGTCAGTGTGCTGAAGGGACGGGGAGAAGTGTCCTGGGGCGAACAGAAACCTGTGGATGACAGAAGGTGGGAGAGATGGGGTTTGCAGAGACTGGCAGGAGTCCTTCCCAGGGCTGAGCGGGATGAGCTTTGGACAGAAGGGAAAATAAAGCAGCTCTCAAGCGTGTTTTGGAGTTAGCGCCACTGTCACTAACAGGAGAAAGAGGACCGTGCTGTAAGGGAACTCCCTGTTCTTCAGGAGAAAAGCCGAAGCTTTTCACATCCTTCCCAGCAGTTCTTTTCACTTGTCAAAGCAGGTGTAATTTTTCAGTAGTTTGCCTCTGGCATGAAGTTCTTCGAGCAGCGGTTTTGCTCTCAGGGCTATCCCTTTGTTTTAATGATATCTCAGGGGTATTTAAAGGTTACACCTCTTAGACAGAATTGCCTTTTTATGATGCCTGATCAATATATTTTCTCCCTGGTTTTGGTAAGAGGCTGAGAGGTGGAATATGGTGGTTGTTTCTCTTTTAGCCAAAGAAGGTACAGATACCAGATTTCTGAAAAGGCACAAAGGAAGGCAAAATTAGAACGTGGTGCTGTGACTGGTTCCCGCTGCTCCTGAGCCCTGGTGTGCCCTGACAGAATCTCTGAGGTCTGAACTGTGCAGCAGAGATCCTGGCAGCTCTGATCTCCTACCCTGCATTCCAGCACGGAAAATGAAAGTCACCTCGTTTTGATTCTCTTCACAGCCTAAAGCACCACGTGGGTAATGACACTGGTCAGGAAACATCAAGATGAATCACGGTGGGACTGGAGACCTCCTAAGCACAGGACAACGTCACCCTGACTTGTCCCATGGGCCTCTGCTGCAGAGACCCTCAGCTACAGCTGTCTCCTGCGGCACAGGGGCAGGGAAGGGGTTTTGGGAAAGGGACCGATGGGGCACTCTCTGGTAGGGTATCACCAACCCCAGGGTGAGGCTGGGTGACATTTTGCTGAGCTGAAAACCTCCAAAGGTGGAGATCACTGAGAGTCCTTGGGTGTCCTGCTGCAGGTCAGCACCACCCGCCTGGTGTCGCCTGCTTTTCCAGTACCCTGTGCCTCCCCTCAGCAGACTAAAGAGGCCCAGTTGGCTCAGCTGCTCCACAGAGCTCATGTGCCCCTAACCCCACCATGACAGATCTTCCTCTGTACCTTCACCAGTGCCGTGGTTTAACCCGAGCTGGCAATACAACCACGGCAGCCGCTCACTCACCCCCTCCCCGCCCAACAGGGGAGAGAATCAAAAGTGAAGGGAGAAATTTGGAGTGAGAGAAACACAGATTAATAAAATAACAAAATACTACTGGACTACTAGTAAATATACATAAAACTCCCAGCAACTTCTTCTTTGGTAGAAATGGCTTCAGAAGCTGATGGAGTAAGCAGATGTTCAACCTCACGGCTAAAGCTGGAAGGAAGCTTCCTGGACTCTCCCAGGCAAACAGAGCTTCCGTCAGTGCAGTTCCCGTAGGAGTGTTTCTGATATCCAGTTTTATCCAGGATAGAACCACATTTTTCACTTGCAAAGGTCCATGTAGAAGATGCGTGTTAGGAGCAAACTCCCCTGAAGTCAAAAATTGTAGGCTACTGGAAAACTCTGAAAGATGTTCCCTTCAGAAACCGTTATTACAGCTTCCTCATCTCCCAGAGAAGGTGGTTTTCTTTTGTTTGTATTATTTTTTTCTCTTGATTCTGCAAGTATTGCATTAAAAGCCATCCCCGACACATCTGTCTCCCTCCACGTGCTGCTCTGAATCCCGGCAAAAGCCAAAACCACTGGATTTGCTCACTCCCAGCTAGAAACAAGTAAACACCTGGAGTTCCGTCTCTGTCCCAAAGAGCTGATGGTAGAAGTTGCATTCACACCTCCTAGGATGGGAAAAATGGAAAGAGGAATAGGAAGAGCATTCCAGACAATGGAAGAAATAGAAAAGGGAAAACATTCTAGGAAGAAACAAAAGTTTCCAAGAGGAATCCACCTGTCTTTATTATCATATCAGAATAATATATGCTCAGTGATGATGTTTGCAACACTAGATGTACAATGTGGCATTCTCTGTGCTGATTTAAATCTCTCTATTAAATAGCATTAGTAGACAAGTAAGATAATGTAGCTTTTCAACTGGCGTATGTGAGCGTATGTGAGAGATTCTAATATTATTTCCAGAGGAACCAGCGACCAAGTGATCGGCATCTACGAATAAAACGTAGAAATTAACAGGCAGAAAAAAGGTCATGTTTAGCAGGAAACTACTGGGGTTTTTGAAAAATTTCTACGTTGGATGTCAAGCAAGAGCACTTTGAGTTCCATGTGCTATCACCCCACTGTGCCCAGGTGGCCAAGAGGCCACCAGCATCCCGGCTGGTCCCAGCACTGGTGTGGCCAGCAGGCCCAGGGCAGCGACCGTCCCTGTGCTGGGCACTGGGGAGGCCAAACCTCGAATCCTGGGGCAGTTCTGGGCCCCTCTCACCAAGAAAGGCCTTGAGGTGCTGGAGCGAGCGGAGAGAAGGGAACGGAGCTGGTGAGGGGCTGGAGCACAAGTGTGATGGAGCGGCTGAGGGACCTGGGGGGTTCAGCTGGAGAACAGGAGCTGAGGGGAGACCTTCTGATCTCTGAACTGCCTGAAAGGAGCTTGGAGCCAGGGGGTTGGTCTGTCCTGCCAGGTAGCATGTTTACAGAGGAGGGGCCGATTGAAGTCTGGCTGGAGACACTGGTGAGAAATTGTTTAAAAAAACTCCCCAGCCTCCAACCTACATAAAACCGTTAATAATTCCCTTCACCCCAGAACCTTTCATAAAAACCCCAAACAAACCAAACCAAAAATCTAAACAAAATGAACCAAGCACTCCCCCAACAAACAAACAAACAAAACCACACAGACACAAAAACACTCTCTCTTGAAAAACAAAAAAATCCCAGAAATTGCAGAAGCTGGTTGCTTTTAGGCGCTCCATGTGTGCACGTGCACACGCTATTTCGCGAACGTATTTCTGTGACAGAATCGAGTAATAACAGTCTGAAGTTCCTCCCCACCTCCTTCCCTTCACAAGTTCTGTGCCTGTGCAGTTAATTTCACGTATTTTATTGAACACTCTGAGCACTCGGCAGCTCCGGCTGCTCCCCAGGAGCTGAACACTCTGCCCGCGGCCCGGAGACAGCGCCGTGTGCGGGCCCAGCTGCGGGCCTGGCTGCACACGGGATGAGCCAGGCTGGGCCCCCGCCCTCCCCCGGGCCTGCGGGGACACGGGGCGGGGGGTCGCGCCTCAGAGTGCCGAGAGAACGGCTGCCCCGGGACTTCTCCTGAGGAACAAGGGACAGGACGAGAGGAAACGGCCTCACGTTACACGGGGAGGTTCAGCTTGGATCTTGGAAACATTTCCTCACGGAAAGGGCTGTGGGGCACTGGAACAGGCTGCCCAGGGCAGTGGTGGAGTCACCATCCCTGCAGGGCTGAGCAGACCTGAGATGAGGGTCTCAGGACACGGGGCAGTGCCGGGGTGGGGAACGGTTGGACTCCATCATCTTAAAGGTGTTTTTCAACCAAAATGATCCTATGATTCTCTTGCACAGTCTGTTTGTGCATTGTAATAGTGCCCAAAGGTCACAGCCAGGGTTTCTATTGTCTTGTCCTGGTAGTTTTGCAAACGGGCAGAAGTCTGTCTCAAAGAATGTAATGAAAGGAAAATACACGAAGATGGGTAGAGTGAGCAATGGGGAGGAGGGGGGGCCAAGTATGAAGGTGAATCCCACCGAGAGCGAGTATTGATAGATCACTAGTGATACGCATCACTTGCAGGCTGTAAATCATTGAAACGTTTTTGTTAGTAATGGAAATGTTGAAATCAGATAGAATGAATGTAGCGTTAAAGAAAACCAAGAGACGCGTAGATGAGCTGAATTCTTGCATCACTGCAATTCTTTCCCTTTTAACCCAATGAAGAGAAGAAAAAAAGATGACAACACATTTTAGTCAGGTTATTAAAGCCTGTATCTGGGCCAGCATGTTCTGGATCACTTCAGCTTTGTACAGACAAACTAAATGCACAGCTGCCACCAAAGGAGCAAGACGGCTCGGGGTCAGTGAAGCTGGCGCGGTGGCATTTCGGGCGGCTGCTCATGGACTCGGAAGCCTGTTCCAGGGAGCTGAATTCCACACGGATCTTTAGCACGTGAACTTTTATCACTGACCGCTCTCCCTGTTTAGAAAAATCAACCAACCAACCAACCACCACAGTTGTGTGGCTGGATCATCTGCAATAATCTCTCCTTGTATTGACTCCTCTTCTTTTCTCGATGTGTAAAAAAGGTTTGACCAGTAGCGGCCGTGGGTCAGATGGTAATTAGTGCAGAAATAAGGGTTTAGCTTATGGCCTGAGAAGCTGAACATTGGACAATTATTTCAGACTGGGCTGTGGCTTATTCCTGCTGTTAGGAACCTGCCTCAGGTCTCCCAAACAAGTAGTTGTGGTGTTTTGACTACCAAAGGTCTCTGAAAAGTCAGCAGAAACTTGTACAAAACTTCAGTGAACAGAGGTTTGGGTCTTATTTTCGTCTTGCTTTCTCAGCCCAATGAGAAATTAATTGGCTGCATTTCTGCAACAATTACAGCTCTGTTCTGTTTTCCAAAGGTATTTCCAAGCACGAAGGCTTGAGTGGTCAGTGAAATGAGCTGAAATGCACAGGCACCTTTGCCAGGCCAAGTCCCCAGCTGATTCAAATGTCCTGACTTCGCTGCAATCAGTGCAGCTGTGGCAGTGTGAGCCAGTTCTGCAGGAGGTGTTTAGAACTTCCACGTTGTGTTAGGATGTTTCTACACTTTCTTTGGGATCAAAGGCAATAACATAAGAACTTGCTTTGGTGTAGTGGCCAGGCTGGTATTTTAAAGACTTTGAGAAGCACATTTCCCACCTCTGCCTCCTGTTTTTACCAGGAAAAACATTTGAAAGTGTTTTGAGTATTTGAGTATTTTGAGTATTTTTGGGTTGTTTGTATCGATCTCCTTCAAAAATACCATGACATAAAAATTTTTCCCCTTGGTTACGCAAGAGATACAGAGGTGTCTCTTATGTTGCCAGGACTGTTTAGCTGAGAGTTCTTGTAGGGCATCAAGCCTAAAGAATTACGCCATAGTGTGTATTTTAAAGTAAGAGAAACCAAATCTTTCCCTTTAAATACCATATTAGATTTAGATCCAAGTTGTACTGTAAGCAAGCGTTTCTTCCTGTGGGCAATAGAGATCCAGGCTGATTTGGACACCTGTTTCCCTCTAGACGCTCTTCAGGGAAGTTGTGCCCCACCACTGTCTGGGCTGCGTCTGGTCCCGAAGGGACAGGCAGGAGAACAAGCACCTGGCAGGGAGCATCAGAGCCACCATCTTGCCGTTCAACGCCATCACCAACCGCGTGGTCAGCACCATCCTGGAGAGCAAAGAGCTCGAAACACAGCAAAGAGACAAGACTGTGGAGAAGTGGATTCACATTGCACGTGTAAAGCGTCTGTTGGCGACTGTTCAATGATCCTTGTGCGGCTGCCGTGGAGCTGCGAGGGCAGAGGGGGGTTGTACGTGTTGGGCCAGGCCAGGGAGCAGCTGAGCTGTCGTTCCTTCTGGTTTGGACCGACTGTCTCTGTCACAGCAGGTGCGGTGTTGCCCTTCCTGTCCTCGCAGTTGTGGTTCAGATACATTCTCATCTCCATGCAGCAATCAAATGGGCACGAGCTTTGTGCACCTAAATTTGCGTGTTCAGACCCCTGTTTGTGAGAGTTTGTCTGGTTCTCGAGCCACCAGCAGATGTCCAGGAGAGACTTGAAGAGTCACGGGCCAGACTTCCCCCAGCTCCCCTGGCTTTATTTTTAATTGACACTTAGATGGCCGAGGGTTGACATTTTAAATACCACATAAAAGAGGCAAGTGGACGCCCTGCCCCTCCCGGCCTGGGTGGTGGGTCACAGGAGGCCCTTTGTGACCCGCTCTGTGACACCAGACGGTGCCATATACAGCCGGCGTGGCCGCGGCCCTGCACTGTCTGACAAGACAGCGACGGGACAGGACAGGAGCGCGGAGCTGGCGAGGAGACCCCGAGCACAGCCCACGACTTTCGCTGCCAGCCCCGGCACTTCAAAGCACAGAGGCCTTTCCCTGAAGTTCCCCCTTGCCCCACAGCACAGAGGCCTTTCCCTTGAGTTCCCGTCCTTCCCCCCCACTTCCCTCCATTTCCAGTTTCACACAATGGCAGAGAGGACCCCCCCCAAAACCCCCAGGGTGGCCTGGGAAGAGGTGGAGGCTTCCCAGGAGAGCAGCTCTCTGCTGGATCCCTGCGAGGCCACCATGGTCCAGCCGATGCAGACCGGTGAGTGCGGGGCCGCCTCGGGGCTGGGCAAGGGTCCGGGCCAGTGAGCGCGACCAGCTCGATGCCGGGATCACGTTTCCTTGGCACAGCGCAGCCCTGCAGGTGGGGGACACGGCGCTGCTTGAACACCAGGGCTGCCCAGAGCAGCTGGGAGCCGGCCCCAGCACCGCCGTCCTCCTCAGCCGTGCTGAGCTTCAAGCTCTTTTCATGCTTGGGGAAGCTTGTTGGCAAAGGTGCCGTGTCCGACTGACTCTTCTGTGTTTCCCCTCTGTGTAGATGAGACACTGCCAGAGGAGAAACCAGAGCTCCAACCCGAATGGGACGCTGCCAGCACCTGGTCGATTTCTTCACTGGACAGCAGCAACATGGCCAGGGTAACGAGCTCCCGCCCTTTAGGGACTCTTGTCTGTCATGGTCAGGAGACGTGTGCGAGCAAAGGGACCCAGAATCAGTGTGGCTGGCGTGGCCTCACCGTCCCTGGTGAGGGGGTTCCTGCTCTCCCCAAGTAGGGAGTGCGCGAGGGTGGCACTGCAGTGTCCCAGCAGCCGCTCCAGCCGTCCTGGACACCAGGGAGCCCTGGTTCCCTGCAGGGCAAACACATGATGCCCCTGCTCCCAAGCCTCCTCCCTCCACCTGGGGAGCCTCTGCTCTAGTCCTGCCCCCTGCAGTGACGGCACACCCCGTTTCCAGCTTCCCTGCAGGCACTGCTGACAGCACTGCCGGGCATCTCTGGCCAGAGCTGCTCGTGCTGCTCAGCCAAGCAGCACCAGCACGACGTGTCTTCCCTCCCTTGCTTCCTCCTGTAGGTGTTTGCAGAAAACCACCAGCCTGCTCAGATGACAGACATCCTCATGGTGGCCATTGAGGCCTTGACAGCACAGGACATCTGTGACAGGCAGATGGGCAGCAGGGTCCTGGACAGGGCCATGGGAGACCCGGCCTCCTGGCTGACGGATGTAAGTGCCCGGTGGCTGGATTGTCCTGCCCGTGAGCCCTGTCAGGCCTTGTCCTTCCCTCCTTCCCTAAAGCAGCTCTCTCGGGCACCTGAAGCCATTTCAAGGCAGCGGAGAAGGATGGGGAGGGCAGCAGTTTCAGTGGCAGCTTGGGGAATGGCTGCAGCAGCACCAGGGGCTGCAGCATCCTCACCCGTGTCACATCCAGGTGCCAAAGCTCATGAGGTACATCCACAAAAACATGGAGTGCGTGTCCACGGAGCCAGCCCGGCACAGCCTGGCCTCACTCCTCCTCCTGCTGACGGAGCGGTGCCCCAGGGAAGTGGTGAGGAGCCTGTTGGAGATCTCTCCAACATGTGACAGGTACTGGCCCTGACAGCCTTGGGGGCTTGTTCCCTGTGGGGAGGAGGGCACAGGGATTCTCTGGCTGCCAGACCCATGGAAAAGTGCAGGACATCCCCGAGGAGCAGGGCCTCCATGCCACCGCGCGTCCCAGCCCCAGTGGGTCAGCCAGGCTCGCAGCAGCCAAAACCCGCCAACCTGGAGCCCAAAGCCGCCATGCTCCTCCCTGCCCGAAGGGGAACACCACCTCAGGCTCCCTCCTGCCTGCCCGGGGAGGGCCCCCGGACACACCGAGCAAAAATGGTGTGCAGGGCCAGGGCTGCAGCACCGCCTGGCTCTGGAGGACCTGGCTTGGACATGCTGCCGTGGCCGAGGCAGCCCCGCTGACGGGCGCTCTGGGTCTGCAGCGCTGCCCTGGCCATGTGGGAGGTGATGATCTCCATGCCTGGGACTTTGTGGAGCGTCTTGACGGAGCTGCACAGCGTGCTCCAGGACCTGCGTCTGAGCAAGGTGTTCAGCTGTGCCACGGAGGACTCCTGCATCTGTCTCTTGGCTGTGAGTGTCCAGCTCATCTTCAGGGCTGTGCCTGCCTCCGCGGGGAACCAGGCACAGCCCCCTCCCCGTCTGTGGGCCTCCGAGTGGCCAGCTCCCCCAGGCCATATGGACACGGCCTCTCAGGGTCAGCAGGGTCCTGCCCAGCACCACCAGACCCTGTGCCAGATGCTTGGGGCTGCCCCGTGTGGTTTCAGCCCTGGTGAAAACACAGCAAGTCTGCCCCTGCCCAGGCAGCGCTGTGCTCACCCCCGCCTGCATTGCCCTGCCCGGCTGTGCCCCCTGGAAACCTGGGCCAGGGGCAGAGAAAGGAGCAGAAGCCAGAGACAGGCCGGTTGCTGGGCCTGGGGCAGAGGAATGGTCTCTGCACGGGCTGAGGGCCTTCAGCTCTGGGGAGAGGAGACACTTGCCACTGCCCGTGTCGTGCCTCCTTCGTGCCAACGCAGTGGAGGGAGCCCCGCCGGCTCTGCTGGTCTCTCACTGCTGCCTTCACTTTAGCTGCTGCTGCGCACGGACTTTGCAAGAGAGAAGTTTGCTGCCCTGTACAAAGGCCAGAGTGTCCTGAGCCATCCGATGCTGGCGATGCTCTCGCTGGTGCTCGAGAGCCTCATCACGCTTTCAGAGGCACCTGGGATGGTGAGTGAGGCACAATCAGCTGGACCCACGTTGTCAACTGGGGGCTGGAGCAGCGGGCAATGCGTTGGCTTGGCCTTGGTGGGAGTCCCCATGTGGAATAATGGCTCCAGTCCCCCTCCGTGCTATGGAGGGGGCTGGTGGGTGCCTGGGGAGCCCTCCAGGCACCGAGGGTTTCCCATCCCTCTGCCCCTTCAGGCTTGTCAGGCAAGGACGGGGCTGAGCAGGGGACACTGCTCTCCTGCACCCCCTTCCCTGCTCCATGCTCTCCCCACATCCCCATCAGTGGCCGCTGCCTGTCAGGAGGCTGCTGCAGCGACTCCTGTGCCAGCTGCTGGGAAGCCGGACGGGAGGCTGGGCCTCAGTGGCCAGAGCCTTTTTTGCAGGGTGGTCTTTCAGCGCTTCACAATGAGGAAAGTGTGTTTCTTACAGGCCAGGAAAATACTGGTCCTGCTGCCAGACATCATGGACACCGTGCAGTATGCCAGCAGTGATGTCAAGAGGAAGGCCCTGGTAGTCTGCAGGAACATGACGGGTCACCTGGGCAGGGAGGAGGCGAGCCCCATCACTCTGCAGCTGGCGGAGAGCCTCCTGCGCCTCTTTGATGATGTAAGGCTGCCGTGGGAGCCCCTGCCCCAGCCCTACAGATGGGCACTCGGCAAAGACAGCTGCCCCTCAGCCCAGCCCTGTGGGCAGCCCTCGGGCAGGGCTCCCCTCGTGCTCCTCTTGCGTGGCCTTTCAGGGCTCTGGGGCCATTCAGCCTCAGCTGCGGCTCTGGCCCACGGCTCCTGTGGTGGGGATCCGACCCCTCACATCAGCCACGCTGACGCCCTTGCTCACCGTGGGCTGGGAGTGGCTGTTGCTGAAGTTCCCCATCCTCCTCCCTACCAGGAGTCCAGCCTGGTGCGGGAGCTCTCCATCAGCCTCTTCAGAGATGTGCTGGAGACTGTGGTGGGGAGAAACAAGAAGATGATGAGGAGGACAGTGAAGCTGGTCCTGCTCCCGCTGTTCCTCCGTATGCAGGACCAGAGCAAGAGCGTGGCCAAGGTGCAGTGACCAGAGTTGTTGGGAAGGGTCAAGAGGAGGGAGGGTGCCAGGTGTCCTCCCCTGGGCTGTGGTGCCATCTCCCAGCCTCTGCTTCTCTGCAGGCCTCTAGGGACACCCTGCTGGCCTGTGCAGAGTTCCTGGGCTGGAGGAAGCTCAGCACCCTGGTCCAGACGCATCAGACACATCGCATTGGAGAGTGTTTGGTGAGAACACCCCCCCGGGCCCCAGCGCCGGGCTGGACGAGGGCTGCCCCAGGTGCCTGTGGGGAGGGCTGTGCAGCTGAGCCTCAGCTGCCCTGTTCCAGCCCGGAGCCCACAGCCTGCAGCCACATCCTCCTTCCCTGCCTTGAAGCACAGACCCGCCAAGGGCTCTTCTCCAGGCCCCTCTCCCCTCCCTGCCCCCAGGTGCTAAACAAGACCCTGGCACATGTTGGCCCTGGCAGTGGGACAGAGGGGTCTCAGCACTGCCAGGCCCCCCGTGCCCTCTGCTCTCTCTGAACCTCAGCCCCACGGGGCTCCTGTCTGGGAGGGAAGAGGCCACTGGTAGGAAGGACTGGTCCCGGTGGCTGGGCAGTGTCTGGATCAGACCCATGCCCTTGTGCTCTCGCCAGCTCCAGCAGGACAGGGACGGGCCGGAACTACAGCTGTGTCAGAGCCTGCTGTACGTGAAGGACGCTCAGGCCACCGTGCGACTGGAGGCCGTCCGGTTCATCGGTGAGACACAGCCCCCGGGGACCCTCTGCTGGCAGCCTGGCCCGCGTCCCCACCACTGCACGGGCAGCAGGGGCCGGGGCCCTGGGGCTGCCAGAGCCCCGGCTGCCTCCAGGAGGGCCCGGCACGCAGGGGGCTCGTTCGCTGGGAGCCTTGCTCAGCCCCAGCGGCCTCGGGTCCCGTCCTGCCTTGGGCCAGCCCTGCCCAGGGGTGCAGGGTGTGCAGCCGAGCCGGCAGGGCCGGGGCCGTGCTGCCGGGAGCGTGCTGGGGAGCAGAGGCCTGACAGGAGCTCTGTGCACAGGGCTTGGCGCACGGTACCTGAGGAACAACAGCTATAGGGAGCGGAAGCTGGACGACATCAGGAGATGTGAGTGGGGGCCATGCTGTGCTGCTGGGCAGGGGACAGGGCCTGGGCAGGGCGCTGCCATGCCTGGTCCTCCTTCAGGAAAACGCTTCAGGGGCAGAGGACATGTCAGGGGCACCTGGCGCGTCCCGGAGCAGCAGCTTCCAGCTGGTCTGTTGGTCTCATCTGCTCCTCCTGGCCAGGGGAAGAGACGCGTGGGGCTGGCATAGTCTGGAGGGGACTCCTGGGGGGTCTCTGCAGGCAGTGGGGGTTCATCTCTGCTCTGCGTCCCTCTCTTGCAGACCTCCAGCCCTTGACAGAAGACCCTGATCCCTGCGTCAAGTGCTTGGCAACTCAGACGCTCTACAACCTGCTAACAGAGTTTCGAAGACCAGAACGGAGCAGGTGGTGGCTGGGCTGCTGGATCTGTGGGAGCCGAAGAGAATAAATTCTCTCTCCAAAATGGCCATAGTTGAATATCTTTTGTTTCACTAAAGCTGGAAGACAAAGCCCAGTCCCACGGTGCCCCTCCCACGGGGACCATCCTGAGCGGGCCGAGCAGTGTCACTCCTGGCCTCTGCCGCTGCCCGCACACTTGCTGCTGTGGTGTGTGGGGAAAAGAAACGGCCTTGGCGCTCTGTAAGCTCGGCTCAACAGTGACTAAAACATCCGTGTGTTACTAACACTGTTCTCATCCCAAGGGCAATCCGTAGCATCATACAAGCATGAAGAAGTTTAACTCTATCGCAGATGAAACCGGCACACGTACGTACAGAACCAGTCTTCGTGCATAAATAAAGAACCCAGAATTAAATAATTTGTCTGAGCTCCCATCTCTTCCAATCTTCTCTGGAGCTGGGGATACAGCCCCATCAGGAAGAAAGGGTTAAGGAGCCAAAATCCCAGCTGCCACATGGAGGAGCTGCCGTGGGACCCAGAGGCTGCATCCTGCTGACTCAAGCAGGTGCTGCCTCTCTGCCGCCTGATTGTCATCAGAGCTGCTGCTTCCCTGGAGCCACGGACATGCAGGACATGGCCTCTTCAGTGCTGGTCTCTCCTCACTTCCACTGTCCTCTTGTGCTCCTGCATTTGTGCTGCGGCTAAGGTCTTGTGTACCTTGTGACAGTCCTGTTGTCGCTACAGTGGCATCCCTGTGGCTGTGGACAGGAGCAGGCCATGGGAAGCACTGTGTGAGATCTGGCCTCACTGCTGGCACCAGCGTGAGCACAGGGGCTCCTCAGGGCAGGGCCAGAAGGCTGGGTACCCTTCCAAAGCTGGTGTCAGGAATACACCCGAGAAGCTGCTCCCTCAGAGGGACTTTTGCTCTCTTGGGATGCCTAATGGAGTCACAGCAACAAGCTCAGAGTGCCAGGGTGATGTGTTAGGAACCAAAGGATGGGAAAATGCTTCTCTTTGTGGTGACACATGTCCATGCAGACAGCACCTGCCTTGGGTCTTATGGCAAATGCTATCCTGGAGAAGAACCAGAAGCTGCCAGGTGATGTCAGGAGATTTCCAGGGACAGCATATGAGTCCCAACTGGCAGTGACTGGCATCTCATAAAATGAGTGACCAGCCAAGGAGGAGCCTCCCAGACAAAAAGGTGAACCTCAGGAGGTCATGGGCTAATGAGAAGAGAGGCTGTGAGGAGCCAGCAGGCAAAGGAACATAAGACTGGAGAGTGTTTCAGGACACCCTCTGGGAAAGGCCCTGGCTGGATCTAGTGCAGCCCTGTCCTGCCCTTTGTGCCATTAGAGACGCCCCACGGTCCTGTCCTTGGCTACTGAGCCAGCTGGGAAGACGCAAAGGGCTCAGCAGCGGTGATGCTCATCCAGCTGGGTCTGCTTCCCACCCCAACCAGCGTGGCCAGTGCAGAGTCACCCCACGACCCCAGGGCACCACAGCCCCTCGCTCTGCAGAGCAGCATCGCCAGATCAGGGCCCTGCGGGGAGCACGGGGAGGGAACCAGGACCAGCCAGAGCAGCCTGGACACCCTCACCTGGGGAAAGGGATGTCCCTGGAGAAGAGCAAGGGAGCGTTTCTGTGTCTGAAGGCTGGAATGCCGGAGAAAGAGAAACCTGTTTCCACAGACGCTCATTTGGGGCTGGCTGCTCTGCTGCTGGACCAGCACTCTTGTTCTGGCCTGGGGAGAGGGGCTGGCACTGAGGGGCACAGACCGTCTGTGCTGGGCATCTCCTGGAGCTGACACCAACAGTCCTGGATTTCCAGTGGTCTCCATGTCCTTGTGCCATGTCCAGCTCCAGCCCTGGTGCTGTGGGGGAGGCTGAGACCTGTCTGTGCCTCCAGCAGCTGCTGTGCCCTTCAGAGGGGCTGGGGCTGTGGGCTGAGTGCCCAGAGCTCTGCAGCCCCTGCGCTGGGCACAGCCGTGGGGCCAGCCCAGCCTGGGCTGCTCTGCTGGGCTGGGCTGGAGAGAAAGCCGGGGCTGTGGGAGAGCTGGGCAGGGGCTGGGCTGAGCTGGAAAGTGCTGGGAGAGGACACTCAGAGGACACAGCTGGCTGAGCTGCGTGACCATACAGGGGGAGGACGCGCTCCAGCGGGGTGAACTGCAGAGCCAGGACAGGCAAAGGCAGGAGGGAGGAGGCCGCTCTGTGCCCTTGGTGCACGGGCAGACTGGGAAGGTGCCCAGGACATTTGTCTCTCCCGTCGCCATTTCCGGCACTGCACGCCAGGTGCTGGGTCAGGTTTGCTCTCTGTCCATCTCCCTCCTCCCGCGGGACTCGGTGCCTGTGTCAGGGAACAGCCAGCCCTGCCAGAGCAACTCAGGCCTGGCACCAACACAAGGGATCAGAAGGAGAGTGCGGCAGTGGAACGAGAACAGCTCTGGAAGAGCAAGCGCTGGTGCTCCCTGGCACTGCTGCCGTTCCCCGACTGTGTTCCCCTCTACCCACGCACACGAACTGTCCCTGCAGCTCCACAAAGGCCTTTGAGAAAGGATCTCAGGGAAAAAAATTGTCTTGGAAAGTCCTTTATTTCATTTAAAGACCCAGAGAGCAGGGCTCGTCATTTGCCCAGCCATTAGGTACGAAAAGAAAAGCAGACAGTGAATCAGTAAAGGATGAAAACATGAACACAATTTTAAAATCGCACCATCACAACAAATAAAGAAGACAGGTCGAGCCTGCAGTGAGTTACATTAAGACTGCTGTGCAGCAGATAAGGGACAATTTATTGCTTCAGAACAACATCCAGTCATCAGTTTCCACATGGAGCCGCACATAATATGAGGCCATATAGCTGAAATCAGCACGGAGAGAAGACTTTTGTAGGGAAGACTTTGAAGGGAGCAGCCTGACTTCATGCAGCTGAAAAGCAGAGAGCTGTCAGTGTGCTGAAGGGACGGGGAGAAGTGTCCTGGGGCGAACAGAAACCTGTGGATGACAGAAGGTGGGAGAGATGGGGTTTGCAGAGACTGGCAGGAGTCCTTCCCAGGGCTGAGCGGGATGAGCTTTGGACAGAAGGGAAAATAAAGCAGCTCTCAAGCGTGTTTTGGAGTTAGCGCCACTGTCACTAACAGGAGAAAGAGGACCGTGCTGTAAGGGAACTCCCTGTTCTTCAGGAGAAAAGCCGAAGCTTTTCACATCCTTCCCAGCAGTTCTTTTCACTTGTCAAAGCAGGTGTAATTTTTCAGTAGTTTGCCTCTGGCATGAAGTTCTTCGAGCAGCGGTTTTGCTCTCAGGGCTATCCCTTTGTTTTAATGATATCTCAGGGGTATTTAAAGGTTACACCTCTTAGACAGAATTGCCTTTTTATGATGCCTGATCAATATATTTTCTCCCTGGTTTTGGTAAGAGGCTGAGAGGTGGAATATGGTGGTTGTTTCTCTTTTAGCCAAAGAAGGTACAGATACCAGATTTCTGAAAAGGCACAAAGGAAGGCAAAATTAGAACGTGGTGCTGTGACTGGTTCCCGCTGCTCCTGAGCCCTGGTGTGCCCTGACAGAATCTCTGAGGTCTGAACTGTGCAGCAGAGATCCTGGCAGCTCTGATCTCCTACCCTGCATTCCAGCACGGAAAATGAAAGTCACCTCGTTTTGATTCTCTTCACAGCCTAAAGCACCACGTGGGTAATGACACTGGTCAGGAAACATCAAGATGAATCACGGTGGGACTGGAGACCTCCTAAGCACAGGACAACGTCACCCTGACTTGTCCCATGGGCCTCTGCTGCAGAGACCCTCAGCTACAGCTGTCTCCTGCGGCACAGGGGCAGGGAAGGGGTTTTGGGAAAGGGACCGATGGGGCACTCTCTGGTAGGGTATCACCAACCCCAGGGTGAGGCTGGGTGACATTTTGCTGAGCTGAAAACCTCCAAAGGTGGAGATCACTGAGAGTCCTTGGGTGTCCTGCTGCAGGTCAGCACCACCCGCCTGGTGTCGCCTGCTTTTCCAGTACCCTGTGCCTCCCCTCAGCAGACTAAAGAGGCCCAGTTGGCTCAGCTGCTCCACAGAGCTCATGTGCCCCTAACCCCACCATGACAGATCTTCCTCTGTACCTTCACCAGTGCCGTGGTTTAACCCGAGCTGGCAATACAACCACGGCAGCCGCTCACTCACCCCCTCCCCGCCCAACAGGGGAGAGAATCAAAAGTGAAGGGAGAAATTTGGAGTGAGAGAAACACAGATTAATAAAATAACAAAATACTACTGGACTACTAGTAAATATACATAAAACTCCCAGCAACTTCTTCTTTGGTAGAAATGGCTTCAGAAGCTGATGGAGTAAGCAGATGTTCAACCTCACGGCTAAAGCTGGAAGGAAGCTTCCTGGACTCTCCCAGGCAAACAGAGCTTCCGTCAGTGCAGTTCCCGTAGGAGTGTTTCTGATATCCAGTTTTATCCAGGATAGAACCACATTTTTCACTTGCAAAGGTCCATGTAGAAGATGCGTGTTAGGAGCAAACTCCCCTGAAGTCAAAAATTGTAGGCTACTGGAAAACTCTGAAAGATGTTCCCTTCAGAAACCGTTATTACAGCTTCCTCATCTCCCAGAGAAGGTGGTTTTCTTTTGTTTGTATTATTTTTTTCTCTTGATTCTGCAAGTATTGCATTAAAAGCCATCCCCGACACATCTGTCTCCCTCCACGTGCTGCTCTGAATCCCGGCAAAAGCCAAAACCACTGGATTTGCTCACTCCCAGCTAGAAACAAGTAAACACCTGGAGTTCCGTCTCTGTCCCAAAGAGCTGATGGTAGAAGTTGCATTCACACCTCCTAGGATGGGAAAAATGGAAAGAGAAATAGGAAGAGCATTCCAGACAATGGAAGAAATAGAAAAGGGAAAACATTCTAGGAAGAAACAAAAGTTTCCAAGAGGAATCCACCTGTCTTTATTATCATATCAGAATAATATATGCTCAGTGATGATGTTTGCAACACTAGATGTACAATGTGGCATTCTCTGTGCTGATTTAAATCTCTCTATTAAATAGCATTAGTAGACAAGTAAGATAATGTAGCTTTTCAACTGGCGTATGTGAGCGTATGTGAGAGATTCTAATATTATTTCCAGAGGAACCAGCGACCAAGTGATCGGCATCTACGAATAAAACGTAGAAATTAACAGGCAGAAAAAAGGTCATGTTTAGCAGGAAACTACTGGGGTTTTTGAAAAATTTCTACGTTGGATGTCAAGCAAGAGCACTTTGAGTTCCATGTGCTATCACCCCACTGTGCCCAGGTGGCCAAGAGGCCACCAGCATCCTGGCTGGTCCCAGCACTGGTGTGGCCAGCAGGCCCAGGGCAGCGACCGTCCCTGTGCTGGGCACTGGGGAGGCCAAACCTCGAATCCTGGGGCAGTTCTGGGCCCCTCTCACCAAGAAAGGCCTTGAGGTGCTGGAGCGAGCGGAGAGAAGGGAACGGAGCTGGTGAGGGGCTGGAGCACAAGTGTGATGGAGCGGCTGAGGGACCTGGGGGGTTCAGCTGGAGAACAGGAGCTGAGGGGAGACCTTCTGATCTCTGAACTGCCTGAAAGGAGCTTGGAGCCAGGGGGTTGGTCTGTCCTGCCAGGTAGCATGTTTACAGAGGAGGGGCCGATTGAAGTCTGGCTGGAGACACTGGTCAGAAATTGTTTAAAAAAACTCCCCAGCCTCCAACCTACATAAAACCGTTAATAATTCCCTTCACCCCAGAACCTTTCATAAAAACCCCAAACAAACCAAACCAAAAATCTAAACAAAATGAACCAAGCACTCCCCCAACAAACAAACAAACAAAACCACACAGACACAAAAACACTCTCTCTTGAAAAACAAAAAAATCCCAGAAATTGCAGAAGCTGGTTCCTTTTAGGCGCTCCATGTGTGCACGTGCACACGCTATTTCGCGAACGTATTTCTGTGACAGAATCGAGTAATAACAGTCTGAAGTTCCTCCCCACCTCCTTCCCTTCACAAGTTCTGTGCCTGTGCAGTTAATTTCACGTATTTTATTGAACACTCTGAGCACTCGGCAGCTCCGGCTGCTCCCCAGGAGCTGAACACTCTGCCCGCGGCCCGGAGACAGCGCCGTGTGCGGGCCCAGCTGCGGGCCTGGCTGCACACGGGATGAGCCAGGCTGGGCCCCCGCCCTCCCCCGGGCCTGCGGGGACACGGGGCGGGGGGTCGCGCCTCAGAGTGCCGAGAGAACGGCTGCCCCGGGACTTCTCCTGAGGAACAAGGGACAGGACGAGAGGAAACGGCCTCACGTTACACGGGGAGGTTCAGCTTGGATCTTGGAAACATTTCCTCACGGAAAGGGCTGTGGGGCACTGGAACAGGCTGCCCAGGGCAGTGGTGGAGTCACCATCCCTGCAGGGCTGAGCAGACCTGAGATGAGGGTCTCAGGACACGGGGCAGTGCCGGGGTGGGGAACGGTTGGACTCCATCATCTTAAAGGTGTTTTTCAACCAAAATGATCCTATGATTCTCTTGCACAGTCTGTTTGTGCATTGTAATAGTGCCCAAAGGTCACAGCCAGGGTTTCTATTGTCTTGTCCTGGTAGTTTTGCAAACGGGCAGAAGTCTGTCTCAAAGAATGTAATGAAAGGAAAATACACGAAGATGGGTAGAGTGAGCAATGGGGAGGAGGGGGGGCCAAGTATGAAGGTGAATCCCACCGAGAGCGAGTATTGATAGATCACTAGTGATACGCATCACTTGCAGGCTGTAAATCATTGAAACGTTTTTGTTAGTAATGGAAATGTTGAAATCAGATAGAATGAATGTAGCGTTAAAGAAAACCAAGAGACACGTAGATAAGCTGAATTCTTGCATCACTGCAATTCTTTCCCTTTTAACCCAATGAAGAGAAGAAAAAAAGATGACAACACATTTTAGTCAGGTTATTAAAGCCTGTATCTGGGCCAGCATGTTCTGGATCACTTCAGCTTTGTACAGACAAACTAAATGCACAGCTGCCACCAAAGGAGCAAGACGTCTCGGGGTCAGTGAAGCTGGCGCGGTGGCATTTCGGGCGGCTGCTCATGGACTCGGAAGCCTGTTCCAGGGAGCTGAATTCCACACGGATCTTTAGCACGTGAACTTTTATCACTGACCGCTCTCCCTGTTTAGAAAAATCAACCAACCAACCAACCACCACAGTTGTGTGGCTGGATCATCTGCAATAATCTCTCCTTGTATTGACTCCTTTTCTCGATGTGTAAAAAAGGTTTGACCAGTAGCGGCCGTGGGTCAGATGGTAATTAGTGCAGAAATAAGGGTTTAGCTTATGGCCTGAGAAGCTGAACATTGGACAATTATTTCAGACTGGGCTGTGGCTCATTCCTGCTGTTAGGAACCTGCCTCAGGTCTCCCAAACAAGTAGTTGTGGTGTTTTGACTACCAAAGGTCTCTGAAAAGTCAGCAGAAACTTGTACAAAACTTCAGTGAACAGAGGTTTGGGTCTTATTTTCGTCTTGCTTTCTCAGCCCAATGAGAAATTAATTGGCTGCATTTCTGCAACAATTACAGCTCTGTTCTGTTTTCCAAAGGTATTTCCAAGCACGAAGGCTTGAGTGGTCAGTGAAAGAGCTGAAATGCACAGGCACCTTTGCCAGGCCAAGTCCCCATCTGATTCAAATGTCCTGACTTCGCTGCAATCAGTGCAGCTGTGGCAGTGTGAGCCAGTTCTGCAGGAGGTGTTTAGAACTTCCACATTGTGTTAGGATGTTTCTACACTTTCTTTGGGATCAAAGGCAATAACATAAGAACTTGCTTTGGTGTAGTGGCCAGGCTGGTATTTTAAAGACTTTGAGAAGCACATTTCCCACCTCTGCCTCCTGTTTTTACCAGGAAAAACATTTGAAAGTGTTTTGAGTATTTGAGTATTTTGAGTATTTTTGGGTTGTTTGTATCGATCTCCTTCAAAAATACCATGACATAAAAATTTTTCCCCTTGGTTACGCAAGAGATACAGAGGTGTCTCTTATGTTGCCAGGACTGTTTAGCTGAGAGTTCTTGTAGGGCATCAAGCCTAAAGAATTACGCCATAGTGTGTATTTTAAAGTAAGAGAAACCAAATCTTTCCCTTTAAATACCATATTAGATTTAGATCCAAGTTGTACTGTAAGCAAGCGTTTCTTCCTGTGGGCAACAGAGATCCAGGCTGATTTGGACACCTGTTTCCCTCTAGATGCTCTTCAGGGAAGTTGTGCCCCACCACTGTCTGGGCTGCGTCTGGTCCCGAAGGGACAGGCAGGAGAACAAGCACCTGGCAGGGAGCATCAGAGCCACCATCTTGCCGTTCAATGCCATCACCAACCGCGTGGTCAGCACCATCCTGGAGAGCAAAGAGCTCGAAACACAGCAAAGAGACAAGATTGTGGAGAAGTGGATTCACATTGCACGTGTAAAGCGTCTGTTGGCGACTGTTCAATGTTCCTTGTGCGGCTGCCGTGGAGCTGCGAGGGCAGAGGGGGTTGTACGTGTTGGGCCAGGCCAGGGAGCAGCTGAGCTGTCGTTCCTTCTGGTTTGGACCGACTGTCTCTGTCACAGCAGGTGCGGTGTTGCCCTTCCTGTCCTCGCAGTTGTGGTTCAGATACATTCTCATCTCCATGCAGCAATCAAATGGGCACGAGCTTTGTGCACCTAAATTTGCGTGTTCAGACCCCTGTTTGTGAGAGTTTGTCTGGTTCTCGAGCCACCAGCAGATGTCCAGGAGAGACTTGAAGAGTCACGGGCCAGACTTCCCCCAGCTCCCCTGGCTTTATTTTTAATTGACACTTAGATGGCCGAGGGTTGACATTTTAAATACCACATAAAAGAGGCAAGTGGACGCCCTGCCCCTCCCGGCCTGGGTGGTGGGTCACAGGAGGCCCTTTGTGACCCGCTCTGTGACACCAGACGGTGCCATATACAGCCGGCGTGGCCGCGGCCCTGCACTGTCTGACAAGACAGCGACGGGACAGGACAGGAGCGCGGAGCTGGCGAGGAGACCCCGAGCACAGCCCACGACTTTCGCTGCCAGCCCCGGCACTTCAAAGCACAGAGGCCTTTCCCTGAAGTTCCCCCTTGCCCCACAGCACAGAGGCCTTTCCCTTGAGTTCCCGTCCTTCCCCCCCACTTCCCTCCATTTCCAGTTTCACACAATGGCAGAGAGGACCCCCCCCAACACCCCCAGGGTGGCCTGGGAAGAGGTGGAGGCTTCCCAGGAGAGCAGCTCTCTGCTGGATCCATGCGAGGCCACCATGGTCCAGCCGATGCAGACCGGTGAGTGCGGGGCCGCCTCGGGGCTGGGCAAGGGTCCGGGCCAGTGAGCGCGACCAGCTCGATGCCGGGATCACGTTTCCTTGGCACAGCGCAGCCCTGCAGGTGGGGGACACGGCGCTGCTTGAACACCAGGGCTGCCCAGAGCAGCTGGGAGCCGGCCCCAGCACCGCCGCCCTCCTCAGCCGTGCTGAGCTTCAAGCTCTTTTCATGCTTGGGGAAGCTTGTTGGCAAAGGTGCCGTGTCCGACTGACTCTTCTGTGTTTCCCCTCTGTGTAGATGAGACACTGCCAGAGGAGAAACCAGAGCTCCAACCCGAATGGGACGCTGCCAGCACCTGGTCGATTTCTTCACTGGACAGCAGCAACATGGCCAGGGTAACGAGCTCCCGCCCTTTAGGGACTCTTGTCTGTCATGGTCAGGAGACGTGTGCGAGCAAAGGGACCCAGAATCAGTGTGGCTGGCGTGGCCTCACCGTCCCTGGTGAGGGGGTTCCTGCTCTCCCCAAGTAGGGAGTGCGCGAGGGTGGCACTGCAGTGTCCCAGCAGCCGCTCCAGCCGTCCTGGACACCAGGGAGCCCTGGTTCCCTGCAGGGCAAACACATGATGCCCCTGCTCCCAACCCTCCTCCCTCCACCTGGGGAGCCTCTGCTCTAGTCCTGCCCCCTGCAGTGACGGCACACCCCGTTTCCAGCTTCCCTGCAGGCACTGCTGACAGCACTGCCGGGCATCTCTGGCCAGAGCTGCTCGTGCTGCTCAGCCAAGCAGCACCAGCACGACGTGTCTTCCCTCCCTTGCTTCCTCCTGTAGGTGTTTGCAGAAAACCACCAGCCTGCTCAGATGACAGACATCCTCATGGTGGCCATTGAGGCCTTGACAGCACAGGACATCTGTGACAGGCAGATGGGCAGCAGGGTCCTGGACAGGGCCATGGGAGACCCGGCCTCCTGGCTGACGGATGTAAGTGCCCGGTGGCTGGATTGTCCTGCCCGTGAGCCCTGTCAGGCCTTGTCCTTCCCTCCTTCCCTAAAGCAGCTCTCTCGGGCACCTGAAGCCATTTCAAGGCAGCGGAGAAGGATGGGGAGGGCAGCAGTTTCAGTGGCAGCTTGGGGAATGGCTGCAGCAGCACCAGGGGCTGCAGCATCCTCACCCGTGTCACATCCAGGTGCCAAAGCTCATGAGGTACATCCACAAAAACATGGAGTGCGTGTCCACGGAGCCAGCCCGGCACAGCCTGGCCTCACTCCTCCTCCTGCTGACGGAGCGGTGCCCCAGGGAAGTGGTGAGGAGCCTGTTGGAGATCTCTCCAACATGTGACAGGTACTGGCCCTGACAGCCTTGGGGGCTTGTTCCCTGTGGGGAGGAGGGCACAGGGATTCTCTGGCTGCCAGACCCATGGAAAAGTGCAGGACATCCCCGAGGAGCAGGGCCTCCATGCCACCGCGCGTCCCAGCCCCAGTGGGTCAGCCAGGCTCGCAGCAGCCAAAACCCGCCAACCTGGAGCCCAAAGCCGCCATGCTCCTCCCTGCCCGAAGGGGAACACCACCTCAGGCTCCCTCCTGCCTGCCCGGGGAGGGCCCCCGGACACACCGAGCAAAAATGGTGTGCAGGGCCAGGGCTGCAGCACCGCCTGGCTCTGGAGGACCTGGCTTGGACATGCTGCCGTGGCCGAGGCAGCCCCGCTGACGGGCGCTCTGGGTCTGCAGCGCTGCCCTGGCCATGTGGGAGGTGATGATCTCCATGCCTGGGACTTTGTGGAGCGTCTTGACGGAGCTGCACAGCGTGCTCCAGGACCTGCGTCTGAGCAAGGTGTTCAGCTGTGCCACGGAGGACTCCTGCATCTGTCTCTTGGCTGTGAGTGTCCAGCTCATCTTCAGGGCTGTGCCTGCCTCCGCGGGGAACCAGGCACAGCCCCCTCCCCGTCTGTGGGCCTCCGAGTGGCCAGCTCCCCCAGGCCATATGGACACGGCCTCTCAGGGTCAGCAGGGTCCTGCCCAGCACCACCAGACCCTGTGCCAGATGCTTGGGGCTGCCCCGTGTGGTTTCAGCCCTGGTGAAAACACAGCAAGTCTGCCCCTGCCCAGGCAGCGCTGTGCTCACCCCCGCCTGCATTGCCCTGCCCGGCTGTGCCCCCTGGAAACCTGGGCCAGGGGCAGAGAAAGGAGCAGAAGCCAGAGACAGGCCGGTTGCTGGGCCTGGGGCAGAGGAATGGTCTCTGCACGGGCTGAGGGCCTTCAGCTCTGGGGAGAGGAGACACTTGCCACTGCCCGTGTCGTGCCTCCTTCGTGCCAACGCAGTGGAGGGAGCCCCGCCGGCTCTGCTGGTCTCTCACTGCTGCCTTCACTTTAGCTGCTGCTGCGCACGGACTTTGCAAGAGAGAAGTTTGCTGCCCTGTACAAAGGCCAGAGTGTCCTGAGCCATCCGATGCTGGCGATGCTCTCGCTGGTGCTCGAGAGCCTCATCACGCTTTCAGAGGCACCTGGGATGGTGAGTGAGGCACAATCAGCTGGACCCACGTTGTCAACTGGGGGCTGGAGCAGCGGGCAATGCGTTGGCTTGGCCTTGGTGGGAGTCCCCATGTGGAATAATGGCTCCAGTCCCCCTCCGTGCTATGGAGGGGGCTGGTGGGTGCCTGGGGAGCCCTCCAGGCACCGAGGGTTTCCCATCCCTCTGCCCCTTCAGGCTTGTCAGGCAAGGACGGGGCTGAGCAGGGGACACTGCTCTCCTGCACCCCCTTCCCTGCTCCATGCTCTCCCCACATCCCCATCAGTGGCCGCTGCCTGTCAGGAGGCTGCTGCAGCGACTCCTGTGCCAGCTGCTGGGAAGCCGGACGGGAGGCTGGGCCTCAGTGGCCAGAGCCTTTTTTGCAGGGTGGTCTTTCAGCGCTTCACAATGAGGAAAGTGTGTTTCTTACAGGCCAGGAAAATACTGGTCCTGCTGCCAGACATCATGGACACCGTGCAGTATGCCAGCAGTGATGTCAAGAGGAAGGCCCTGGTAGTCTGCAGGAACATGACGGGTCACCTGGGCAGGGAGGAGGCGAGCCCCATCACTCTGCAGCTGGCGGAGAGCCTCCTGCGCCTCTTTGATGATGTAAGGCTGCCGTGGGAGCCCCTGCCCCAGCCCTACAGATGGGCACTCGGCAAAGACAGCTGCCCCTCAGCCCAGCCCTGTGGGCAGCCCTCGGGCAGGGCTCCCCTCGTGCTCCTCTTGCGTGGCCTTTCAGGGCTCTGGGGCCATTCAGCCTCAGCTGCGGCTCTGGCCCACGGCTCCTGTGGTGGGGATCCGACCCCTCACATCAGCCACGCTGACGCCCTTGCTCACCGTGGGCTGGGAGTGGCTGTTGCTGAAGTTCCCCATCCTCCTCCCTACCAGGAGTCCAGCCTGGTGCGGGAGCTCTCCATCAGCCTCTTCAGAGATGTGCTGGAGACTGTGGTGGGGAGAAACAAGAAGATGATGAGGAGGACAGTGAAGCTGGTCCTGCTCCCGCTGTTCCTCCGTATGCAGGACCAGAGCAAGAGCGTGGCCAAGGTGCAGTGACCAGAGTTGTTGGGAAGGGTCAAGAGGAGGGAGGGTGCCAGGTGTCCTCCCCTGGGCTGTGGTGCCATCTCCCAGCCTCTGCTTCTCTGCAGGCCTCTAGGGACACCCTGCTGGCCTGTGCAGAGTTCCTGGGCTGGAGGAAGCTCAGCACCCTGGTCCAGACGCATCAGACACATCGCATTGGAGAGTGTTTGGTGAGAACACCCCCCCGGGCCCCAGAGCCGGGCTGGACGAGGGCTGCCCCAGGTGCCTGTGGGGAGGGCTGTGCAGCTGAGCCTCAGCTGCCCTGTTCCAGCCCGGAGCCCACAGCCTGCAGCCACATCCTCCTTCCCTGCCTTGAAGCACAGACCCGCCAAGGGCTCTTCTCCAGGCCCCTCTCCCCTCCCTGCCCCCAGGTGCTAAACAAGACCCTGGCACATGTTGGCCCTGGCAGTGGGACAGAGGGGTCTCAGCACTGCCAGGCCCCCCGTGCCCTCTGCTCTCTCTGCACCTCAGCCCCACGGGGCTCCAGTCTGGGAGGGAAGAGGCCACTGGTAGGAAGGACTGGTCCCGGTGGCTGGGCAGTGTCTGGATCAGACCCATGCCCTTGTGCTCTCGCCAGCTCCAGCAGGACAGGGACGGGCCGGAACTACAGCTGTGTCAGAGCCTGCTGTACGTGAAGGACGCTCAGGCCACCGTGCGACTGGAGGCCGTCCGGTTCATCGGTGAGACACAGCCCCCGGGGACCCTCTGCTGGCAGCCTGGCCCGCGTCCCCACCACTGCACGGGCAGAAGGGGCCGGGGCCCTGGGGCTGCCAGAGCCCCGGCTGCCTCCAGGAGGGCCCGGCACGCAGGGGGCTCGTTCGCTGGGAGCCTTGCTCAGCCCCAGCGGCCTCGGGTCCCGTCCTGCCTTGGGCCAGCCCTGCCCAGGGGTGCAGGGTGTGCAGCCGAGCCGGCAGGGCCGGGGCCGTGCTGCCGGGAGCGTGCTGGGGAGCAGAGGCCTGACAGGAGCTCTGTGCACAGGGCTTGGCGCACGGTACCTGAGGAACAACAGCTATAGGGAGCGGAAGCTGGACGACATCAGGAGATGTGAGTGGGGGCCATGCTGTGCTGGTGGGCAGGGGACAGGGCCTGGGCAGGGCGCTGCCATGCCTGGTCCTCCTCCAGGAAAACGCTTCAGGGGCAGAGGACATGTCAGGGGCACCTGGCGCGTCCCGGAGCAGCAGCTTCCAGCTGGTCTGTTGGTCTCATCTGCTCCTCCTGGCCAGGGGAAGAGACGCGTGGGGCTGGCATAGTCTGGAGGGGACTCCTGGGGGGTCTCTGCAGGCAGTGGGGGTTCATCTCTGCTCTGCGTCCCTCTCTTGCAGACCTCCAGCCCTTGACAGAAGACCCTGATCCCTGCGTCAAGTGCTTGGCAACTCAGACGCTCTACAACCTGCTAACAGAGTTTCGAAGACCAGAACGGAGCAGGTGGTGGCTGGGCTGCTGGATCTGTGGGAGCCAAAGAGAATAAATTCTCTCTCCAAAATGGCCATAGTTGAATATCTTTTGTTTCACTAAAGCTGGAAGACAAAGCCCAGTCCCACGGTGCCCCTCCCACGGGGACCATCCTGAGCGGGCCGAGCAGTGTCACTCCTGGCCTCTGCCGCTGCCCGCACACTTGCTGCTGTGGTGTGTGGGGAAAAGAAACGGCCTTGGCGCTCTGTAAGCTCGGCTCAACAGTGACTAAAACATCCGTGTGTTACTAACACTGTTCTCATCCCAAGGGCAATCCGTAGCATCATACAAGCATGAAGAAGTTTAACTCTATCGCAGATGAAACCGGCACACGTACGTACAGAACCAGTCTTCGTGCATAAATAAAGAACCCAGAATTAAATAATTTGTCTGAGCTCCCATCTCTTCCAATCTTCTCTGGAGCTGGGGATACAGCCCCATCAGGAAGAAAGGGTTAAGGAGCCAAAATCCCAGCTGCCACATGGAGGAGCTGCCGTGGGACCCAGAGGCTGCATCCTGCTGACTCAAGCAGGTGCTGCCTCTCTGCCGCCTGATTGTCATCAGAGCTGCTGCTTCCCTGGAGCCACGGACATGCAGGACATGGCCTCTTCAGTGCTGGTCTCTCCTCACTTCCACTGTCCTCTTGTGCTCCTGCATTTGTGCTGCGGCTAAGGTCTTGTGTACCTTGTGACAGTCCTGTTGTCGCTACAGTGGCATCCCTGTGGCTGTGGACAGGAGCAGGCCATGGGAAGCACTGTGTGAGATCTGGCCTCACTGCTGGCACCAGCGTGAGCACAGGGGCTCCTCAGGGCAGGGCCAGAAGGCTGGGTACCCTTCCAAAGCTGGTGTCAGGAATACACCCGAGAAGCTGCTCCCTCAGAGGGACTTTTGCTCTCTTGGGATGCCTAATGGAGTCACAGCAACAAGCTCAGAGTGCCAGGGTGATGTGTTAGGAACCAAAGGATGGGAAAATGCTTCTCTTTGTGGTGACACATGTCCATGCAGACAGCACCTGCCTTGGGTCTTATGGCAAATGCTATCCTGGAGAAGAACCAGAAGCTGCCAGGTGATGTCAGGAGATTTCCAGGGACAGCATATGAGTCCCAACTGGCAGTGACTGGCATCTCATAAAATGAGTGACCAGCCAAGGAGGAGCCTCCCAGACAAAAAGGTGAACCTCAGGAGGTCATGGGCTAATGAGAAGAGAGGCTGTGAGGAGCCAGCAGGCAAAGGAACATAAGACTGGAGAGTGTTTCAGGACACCCTCTGGGAAAGGCCCTGGCTGGATCTAGTGCAGCCCTGTCCTGCCCTTTGTGCCATTAGAGACGCCCCACGGTCCTGTCCTTGGCTACTGAGCCAGCTGGGAAGACGCAAAGGGCTCAGCAGCGGTGATGCTCATCCAGCTGGGTCTGCTTCCCACCCCAACCAGCGTGGCCAGTGCAGAGTCACCCCACGACCCCAGGGCACCACAGCCCCTCGCTCTGCAGAGCAGCATCGCCAGATCAGGGCCCTGCGGGGAGCACGGGGAGGGAACCAGGACCAGCCAGAGCAGCCTGGACACCCTCACCTGGGGAAAGGGATGTCCCTGGAGAAGAGCAAGGGAGCGTTTCTGTGTCTGAAGGCTGGAATGCCGGAGAAAGAGAAACCTGTTTCCGCAGACGCTCATTTGGGGCTGGCTGCTCTGCTGCTGGACCAGCACTCTCGTTCTGGCCTGGGGAGAGGGGCTGGCACTGAGGGGCACAGGCCGTCTGTGCTGGGCATCTCCTGGAGCTGACACCAGCAGTCCTGGATTTCCAGTGGTCTCCATGTCCTTGTGCCATGTCCAGCTCCAGCCCTGGTGCTGTGGGGGAGGCTGAGACCTGTCTGTGCCTCCAGCAGCTGCTGTGCCCTTCAGAGGGGCTGGGGCTGTGGGCTGAGTGCCCAGAGCTCTGCAGCCCCTGCGCTGGGCACAGCCGTGGGGCCAGCCCAGCCTGGGCTGCTCTGCTGGGCTGGGCTGGAGAGAAAGCCGGGGCTGTGGGAGAGCTGGGCAGGGGCTGGGCTGAGCTGGAAAGTGCTGGGAGAGGACACTCAGAGGACACAGCTGGCTGAGCTGCGTGACCATACAGGGGGAGGACGCGCTCCAGCGGGGTGAACTGCAGAGCCAGGACAGGCAAAGGCAGGAGGGAGGAGGCCGCTCTGTGCCCTTGGTGCACGGGCAGACTGGGAAGGTGCCCAGGACATTTGTCTCTCCCGTCGCCATTTCCGGCACTGCACGCCAGGTGCTGGGTCAGGTTTGCTCTCTGTCCATCTCCCTCCTCCCGCGGGACTCGGTGCCTGTGTCAGGGAACAGCCAGCCCTGCCAGAGCAACTCAGGCCTGGCACCAACACAAGGGATCAGAAGGAGAGTGCGGCAGTGGAACGAGAACAGCTCTGGAAGAGCAAGCGCTGGTGCTCCCTGGCACTGCTGCCGTTCCCCGACTGTGTTCCCCTCTACCCACGCACACGAACTGTCCCTGCAGCTCCACAAAGGCCTTTGAGAAAGGATCTCAGGGAAAAAAATTGTCTTGGAAAGTCCTTTATTTCATTTAAAGACCCAGAGAGCAGGGCTCCTCATTTGCCCAGCCATTAGGTACGAAAAGAAAAGCAGACAGTGAATCAGTAAAGGATGAAAACATGAACACAATTTTAAAATCGCACCATCACAACAAATAAAGAAGACAGGTCGAGCCTGCAGTGAGTTACATTAAGACTGCTGTGCAGCAGATAAGGGACAATTTATTGCTTCAGAACAACATCCAGTCATCAGTTTCCACATGGAGCCGCACATAATATGAGGCCATATAGCTGAAATCAGCACGGAGAGAAGACTTTTGTAGGGAAGACTTTGAAGGGAGCAGCCTGACTTCATGCAGCTGAAAAGCAGAGAGCTGTCAGTGTGCTGAAGGGACGGGGAGAAGTGTCCTGGGGCGAACAGAAACCTGTGGATGACAGAAGGTGGGAGAGATGGGGTTTGCAGAGACTGGCAGGAGTCCTTCCCAGGGCTGAGCGGGATGAGCTTTGGACAGAAGGGAAAATAAAGCAGCTCTCAAGCGTGTTTTGGAGTTAGCGCCACTGTCACTAACAGGAGAAAGAGGACCGTGCTGTAAGGGAACTCCCTGTTCTTCAGGAGAAAAGCCGAAGCTTTTCACATCCTTCCCAGCAGTTCTTTTCACTTGTCAAAGCAGGTGTAATTTTTCAGTAGTTTGCCTCTGGCATGAAGTTCTTTGAGCAGCGGTTTTGCTCTCAGGGCTATCCCTTTGTTTTAATGATATCTCAGGGGTATTTAAAGGTTACACCTCTTAGACAGAATTGCCTTTTTATGATGCCTGATCAATATATTTTCTCCCTGGTTTTGGTAAGAGGCTGAGAGGTGGAATATGGTGGTTGTTTCTCTTTTAGCCAAAGAAGGTACAGATACCAGATTTCTGAAAAGGCACAAAGGAAGGCAAAATTAGAACGTGGTGCTGTGACTGGTACCCGCTGCTCCGGAGCCCTGGTGTGCCCTGACAGAATCTCTGAGGTCTGAACTGTGCAGCAGAGATCCTGGCAGCTCTGATCTCCTACCCTGCATTCCAGCACGGAAAATGAAAGTCACCTCGTTTTGATTCTCTTCACAGCCTAAAGCACCACGTGGGTAATGACACTGGTCAGGAAACATCAAGATGAATCACGGTGGGACTGGAGACCTCCTAAGCACAGGACAACGTCACCCTGACTTGTCCCATGGGCCTCTGCTGCAGAGACCCTCAGCTACAGCTGTCTCCTGCGGCACAGGGGCAGGGAAGGGGTTTTGGGAAAGGGACCGATGGGGCACTCTCTGGTAGGGTATCACCAACCCCAGGGTGAGGCTGGGTGACATTTTGCTGAGCTGAAAACCTCCAAAGGTGGAGATCACTGAGAGTCCTTGGGTGTCCTGCTGCAGGTCAGCACCACCCGCCTGGTGTCGCCTGCTTTTCCAGTACCCTGTGCCTCCCCTCAGCAGACTAAAGAGGCCCAGTTGGCTCAGCTGCTCCACAGAGCTCATGTGCCCCTAACCCCACCATGACAGATCTTCCTCTGTACCTTCACCAGTGCCGTGGTTTAACCCGAGCTGGCAATACAACCACGGCAGCCGCTCACTCACCCCCTCCCCGCCCAACAGGGGAGAGAATCAAAAGTGAAGGGAGAAATTTGGAGTGAGAGAAACACAGATTAATAAAATAACAAAATACTACTGGACTACTAGTAAATATACATAAAACTCCCAGCAACTTCTTCTTTGGTAGAAATGGCTTCAGAAGCTGATGGAGTAAGTAGATGTTCAACCTCACGGCTAAAGCTGGAAGGAAGCTTCCTGGACTCTCCCAGGCAAACAGAGCTTCCGTCAGTGCAGTTCCCGTAGGAGTGTTTCTGATATCCAGTTTTATCCAGGATAGAACCACATTTTTCACTTGCAAAGGTCCATGTAGGAGATGCGTGTTAGGAGCAAACTCCCCTGAAGTCAAAAATTGTAGGCTACTGGAAAACTCTGAAAGATGTTCCCTTCAGAAACCGTTATTACAGCTTCCTCATCTCCCAGAGAAGGTGGTTTTCTTTTGTTTGTATTATTTTTTTCTCTTGATTCTGCAAGTATTGCATTAAAAGCCATCCCCGACACATCTGTCTCCCTCCACGTGCTGCTCTGAATCCCGGCAAAAGCCAAAACCACTGGATTTGCTCACTCCCAGCTAGAAACAAGTAAACACCTGGAGTTCCGTCTCTGTCCCAAAGAGCTGATGGTAGAAGTTGCATTCACACCTCCTAGGATGGGAAAAATGGAAAGAGAAATAGGAAGAGCATTCCAGACAATGGAAGAAATAGAAAAGGGAAAACATTCTAGGAAGAAACAAAAGTTTCCAAGAGGAATCCACCTGTCTTTATTATCATATCAGAATAATATATGCTCAGTGATGATGTTTGCAACACTAGATGTACAATGTGGCATTCTCTGTGCTGATTTAAATCTCTCTATTAAATAGCATTAGTAGACAAGTAAGATAATGTAGCTTTTCAACTGGCGTATGTGAGCGTATGTGAGAGATTCTAATATTATTTCCAGAGGAACCAGCGACCAAGCGATCGGCATCTACGAATAAAACGTAGAAATTAACAGGCAGAAAAAAGGTCATGTTTAGCAGGAAACTACTGGGGTTTTTGAAAAATTTCGACGTTGGATGTCAAGCAAGAGCACTTTGAGTTCCATGTGCTATCACCCCACTGTGCCCAGGTGGCCAAGAGGCCACCAGCATCCTGGCTGGTCCCAGCACTGGTGTGGCCAGCAGGCCCAGGGCAGCGATCGTCCCTGTGCTGGGCACTGGGGAGGCCAAACCTCGAATCCTGGGGCAGTTCTGGGCCCCTCTCACCAAGAAAGGCCTTGAGGTGCTGGAGCGAGCGGAGAGAAGGGAACGGAGCTGGTGAGGGGCTGGAGCACAAGTGTGATGGAGCGGCTGAGGGACCTGGGGGGTTCAGCTGGAGAACAGGAGCTGAGGGGAGACCTTCTGATCTCTGAACTGCCTGAAAGGAGCTTGGAGCCAGGGGGTTGGTCTGTCCTGCCAGGTAGCATGTTTACAGAGGAGGGGCCGATTGAAGTCTGGCTGGAGACACTGGTCAGAAATTGTTTAAAAAAACTCCCCAGCCTCCAACCTACATAAAACCGTTAATAATTCCCTTCACCCCAGAACCTTTCATAAAAACCCCAAACAAACCAAACCAAAAATCTAAACAAAATGAACCAAGCACTCCCCCAACAAACAAACAAACAAAACCACACAGACACAAAAACACTCTCTCTTGAAAAACAAAAAAATCCCAGAAATTGCAGAAGCTGGTTCCTTTTAGGCGCTCCATGTGTGCACGTGCACACGCTATTTCGCGAACGTATTTCTGTGACAGAATCGAGTAATAACAGTCTGAAGTTCCTCCCCACCTCCTTCCCTTCACAAGTTCTGTGCCTGTGCAGTTAATTTCACGTATTTTATTGAACACTCTGAGCACTCGGCAGCTCCGGCTGCTCCCCAGGAGCTGAACACTCTGCCCGCGGCCCGGAGACAGCGCCGTGTGCGGGCCCAGCTGCGGGCCTGGCTGCACACGGGATGAGCCAGGCTGGGCCCCCGCCCTCCCCCGGGCCTGCGGGGACACGGGGCGGGGGGTTGCGCCTCAGAGTGCCGAGAGAACGGCTGCCCCGGGACTTCTCCTGAGGAACAAGGGACAGGAGGAGAGGAAACGGCCTCACGTTACACGGGGAGGTTCAGCTTGGATCTTGGAAACATTTCCTCACGGAAAGGGCTGTGGGGCACTGGAACAGGCTGCCCAGGGCAGTGGTGGAGTCACCATCCCTGCAGGGCTGAGCAGACCTGAGATGAGGGTCTCAGGACACGGGGCAGTGCCGGGGTGGGGAACGGTTGGACTCCATCATCTTAAAGGTGTTTTTCAACCAAAATGATCCTATGATTCTCTTGCACAGTCTGTTTGTGCATTGTAATAGTGCCCAAAGGTCACAGCCAGGGTTTCTATTGTCTTGTCCTGGTAGTTTTGCAAACGGGCAGAAGTCTGTCTCAAAGAATGTAATGAAAGGAAAATACACGAAGATGGGTAGAGTGAGCAATGGGAAGGAGGGGGGGCCAAGTATGAAGGTGAATCCCACCGAGAGCGAGTATTGATAGATCACTAGTGATACGCATCACTTGCAGGCTGTAAATCATTGAAACGTTTTTGTTAGTAATGGAAATGTTGAAATCAGATAGAATGAATGTAGCGTTAAAGAAAACCAAGAGACACGTAGATAAGCTGAATTCTTGCATCACTGCAATTCTTTCCCTTTTAACCCAATGAAGAGAAGAAAAAAAGATGACAACACATTTTAGTCAGGTTATTAAAGCCTGTATCTGGGCCAGCATGTTCTGGATCACTTCAGCTTTGTACAGACAAACTAAATGCACAGCTGCCACCAAAGGAGCAAGACGGCTCGGGGTCAGTGAAGCTGGCGCGGTGGCATTTCGGGCGGCTGCTCATGGACTCGGAAGCCTGTTCCAGGGAGCTGAATTCCACACGGATCTTTAGCACGTGAACTTTTATCACTGACCGCTCTCCCTGTTTAGAAAAATCAACCAACCAACCAACCACCACAGTTGTGTGGCTGGATCATCTGCAATAATCTCTCCTTGTATTGACTCCTCTTCTTTTCTCGATGTGTAAAAAAGGTTTGACCAGTAGCGGCCGTGGGTCAGATGGTAATTAGTGCAGAAATAAGGGTTTAGCTTATGGCCTGAGAAGCTGAACATCGGACAATTATTTCAGACTGGGCTGTGGCTCATTCCTGCTGTTAGGAACCTGCCTCAGGTCTCCCAAACAAGTAGTTGTGGTGTTTTGACTACCAAAGGTCTCTGAAAAGTCAGCAGAAACTTGTACAAAACTTCAGTGAACAGAGGTTTGGGTCTTATTTTCGTCTTGCTTTCTCAGCCCAATGAGAAATTAATTGGCTGCATTTCTGCAACAATTACAGCTCTGTTCTGTTTTCCAAAGGTATTTCCAAGCACGAAGGCTTGAGTGGTCAGTGAAAGAGCTGAAATGCACAGGCACCTTTGCCAGGCCAAGTCCCCAGCTGATTCAAATGTCCTGACTTCGCTGCAATCAGTGCAGCTGTGGCAGTGTGAGCCAGTTCTGCAGGAGGTGTTTAGAACTTCCACGTTGTGTTAGGATGTTTCTACACTTTCTTTGGGATCAAAGGCAATAACATAAGAACTTGCTTTGGTGTAGTGGCCAGGCTGGTATTTTAAAGACTTTGAGAAGCACATTTCCCACCTCTGCCTCCTGTTTTTACCAGGAAAAACATTTGAAAGTGTTTTGAGTATTTGAGTATTTTGAGTATTTTTGGGTTGTTTGTATCGATCTCCTTCAAAAATACCATGACATAAAAATTTTTCCCCTTGGTTACGCAAGAGATACAGAGGTGTCTCTTATGTTGCCAGGACTGTTTAGCTGAGAGTTCTTGTAGGGCATCAAGCCTAAAGAATTACGCCATAGTGTGTATTTTAAAGTAAGAGAAACCAAATCTTTCCCTTTAAATACCATATTAGATTTAGATCCAAGTTGTACTGTAAACAAGCGTTTCTTCCTGTGGGCAACAGAGATCCAGGCTGATTTGGACACCTGTTTCCCTCTAGACGCTCTTCAGGGAAGTTGTGCCCCACCACTGTCTGGGCTGCGTCTGGTCCCGAAGGGACAGGCAGGAGAACAAGCACCTGGCAGGGAGCATCAGAGCCACCATCTTGCCGTTCAACGCCATCACCAACCGCGTGGTCAGCACCATCCTGGAGAGCAAAGAGCTCGAAACACAGCAAAGAGACAAGATTGTGGAGAAGTGGATTCACATTGCACGTGTAAAGCGTCTGTTGGCGACTGTTCAATGTTCCTTGTGCGGCTGCCGTGGAGCTGCGAGGGCAGAGGGGGGTTGTACGTGTTGGGCCAGGCCAGGGAGCAGCTGAGCTGTCGTTCCTTCTGGTTTGGACCGACTGTCTCTGTCACAGCAGGTGCGGTGTTGCCCTTCCTGTCCTCGCAGTTGTGGTTCAGATACATTCTCATCTCCATGCAGCAATCAAATGGGCACGAGCTTTGTGCACCTAAATTTGCGTGTTCAGACCCCTGTTTGTGAGAGTTTGTCTGGTTCTCGAGCCACCAGCAGATGTCCAGGAGAGACTTGAAGAGTCACGGGCCAGACTTCCCCCAGCTCCCCTGGCTTTATTTTTAATTGACACTTAGATGGCCGAGGGTTGACATTTTAAATACCACATAAAAGAGGCAAGTGGACGCCCTGCCCCTCCCGGCCTGGGTGGTGGGTCACAGGAGGCCCTTTGTGACCCGCTCTGTGACACCACACGGTGCCATATACAGCCGGCGTGGCCGCGGCCCTGCACTGTCTGACAAGACAGCGACGGGACAGGACAGGAGCGCGGAGCTGGCGAGGAGACCCCGAGCACAGCCCACGACTTTCGCTGCCAGCCCCGGCACTTCAAAGCACAGAGGCCTTTCCCTGAAGTTCCCCCTTGCCCCACAGCACAGAGGCCTTTCCCTTGAGTTCCCGTCCTTCCCCCCCACTTCCCTCCATTTCCAGTTTCACACAATGGCAGAGAGGACCCCCCCCAACACCCCCAGGGTGGCCTGGGAAGAGGTGGAGGCTTCCCAGGAGAGCAGCTCTCTGCTGGATCCCTGCGAGGCCACCATGGTCCAGCCGATGCAGACCGGTGAGTGCGGGGCCGCCTCGGGGCTGGGCAAGGGTCCGGGCCAGTGAGCGCGACCAGCTCGATGCCGGGATCACGTTTCCTTGGCACAGCGCAGCCCTGCAGGTGGGGGACACGGCGCTGCTTGAACACCAGGGCTGCCCAGAGCAGCTGGGAGCCGGCCCCAGCACCGCCGCCCTCCTCAGCCGTGCTGAGCTTCAAGCTCTTTTCATGCTTGGGGAAGCTTGTTGGCAAAGGTGCCGTGTCCGACTGACTCTTCTGTGTTTCCCCTCTGTGTAGATGAGACTCTGCCAGAGGAGAAACCAGAGCTCCAACCCGAATGGGACGCTGCCAGCACCTGGTCGATTTCTTCACTGGACAGCAGCAACATGGCCAGGGTAACGAGCTCCCGCCCTTTAGGGACTCTTGTCTGTCATGGTCAGGAGACGTGTGCGAGCAAAGGGACCCAGAATCAGTGTGGCTGGCGTGGCCTCACCGTCCCTGGTGAGGGGGTTCCTGCTCTCCCCAAGTAGGGAGTGCGCGAGGGTGGCACTGCAGTGTCCCAGCAGCCGCTCCAGCCGTCCTGGACACCAGGGAGCCCTGGTTCCCTGCAGGGCAAACACATGATGCCCCTGCTCCCAAGCCTCCTCCCTCCACCTGGGGAGCCTCTGCTCTAGTCCTGCCCCCTGCAGTGACGGCACACCCCGTTTCCAGCTTCCCTGCAGGCACTGCTGACAGCACTGCCGGGCATCTCTGGCCAGAGCTGCTCGTGCTGCTCAGCCAAGCAGCACCAGCACGACGTGTCTTCCCTCCCTTGCTTCCTCCTGTAGGTGTTTGCAGAAAACCACCAGCCTGCTCAGATGACAGACATCCTCATGGTGGCCATTGAGGCCTTGACAGCACAGGACATCTGTGACAGGCAGATGGGCAGCAGGGTCCTGGACAGGGCCATGGGAGACCCGGCCTCCTGGCTGACGGATGTAAGTGCCCGGTGGCTGGATTGTCCTGCCCGTGAGCCCTGTCAGGCCTTGTCCTTCCCTCCTTCCCTAAAGCAGCTCTCTCGGGCACCTGAAGCCATTTCAAGGCAGCGGAGAAGGATGGGGAGGGCAGCAGTTTCAGTGGCAGCTTGGGGAATGGCTGCAGCAGCACCAGGGGCTGCAGCATCCTCACCCGTGTCACATCCAGGTGCCAAAGCTCATGAGGTACATCCACAAAAACATGGAGTGCGTGTCCACGGAGCCAGCCCGGCACAGCCTGGCCTCACTCCTCCTCCTGCTGACCGAGCGGTGCCCCAGGGAAGTGGTGAGGAGCCTGTTGGAGATCTCTCCAACATGTGACAGGTACTGGCCCTGACAGCCTTGGGGGCTTGTTCCCTGTGGGGAGGAGGGCACAGGGATTCTCTGGCTGCTAGACCCATGGAAAAGTGCAGGACATCCCCGAGGAGCAGGGCCTCCATGCCACCGCGCGTCCCAGCCCCAGTGGGTCAGCCAGGCTCGCAGCAGCCAAAACCCGCCAACCTGGAGCCCAAAGCCGCCATGCTCCTCCCTGCCCGAAGGGGAACACCACCTCAGGCTCCCTCCTGCCTGCCCGGGGAGGGCCCCCGGACACACCGAGCAAAAATGGTGTGCAGGGCCAGGGCTGCAGCACCGCCTGGCTCTGGAGGACCTGGCTTGGACATGCTGCCGTGGCCGAGGCAGCCCCGCTGACGGGCGCTCTGGGTCTGCAGCGCTGCCCTGGCCATGTGGGAGGTGATGATCTCCATGCCTGGGACTTTGTGGAGCGTCTTGACGGAGCTGCACAGCGTGCTCCAGGACCTGCGTCTGAGCAAGGTGTTCAGCTGTGCCACGGAGGACTCCTGCATCTGTCTCTTGGCTGTGAGTGTCCAGCTCATCTTCAGGGCTGTGCCTGCCTCCGCGGGGAACCAGGCACAGCCCCCTCCCCGTCTGTGGGCCTCCGAGTGGCCAGCTCCCCCAGGCCATATGGACACGGCCTCTCAGGGTCAGCAGGGTCCTGCCCAGCACCACCAGACCCTGTGCCAGATGCTTGGGGCTGCCCCGTGTGGTTTCAGCCCTGGTGAAAACACAGCAAGTCTGCCCCTGCCCAGGCAGCGCTGTGCTCACCCCCGCCTGCATTGCCCTGCCCGGCTGTGCCCCCTGGAAACCTGGGCCAGGGGCAGAGAAAGGAGCAGAAGCCAGAGACAGGCCGGTTGCTGGGCCTGGGGCAGAGGAATGGTCTCTGCACGGGCTGAGGGCCTTCAGCTCTGGGGAGAGGAGACACTTGCCACTGCCCGTGTCGTGCCTCCTTCGTGCCAACGCAGTGGAGGGAGCCCCGCCGGCTCTGCTGGTCTCTCACTGCTGCCTTCACTTTAGCTGCTGCTGCGCACGGACTTTGCAAGAGAGAAGTTTGCTGCCCTGTACAAAGGCCAGAGTGTCCTGAGCCATCCGATGCTGGCGATGCTCTCGCTGGTGCTCGAGAGCCTCATCACGCTTTCAGAGGCACCTGGGATGGTGAGTGAGGCACAATCAGCTGGACCCACGTTGTCAACTGGGGGCTGGAGCAGCGGGCAATGCGTTGGCTTGGCCTTGGTGGGAGTCCCCATGTGGAATAATGGCTCCAGTCCCCCTCCGTGCTATGGAGGGGGCTGGTGGGTGCCTGGGGAGCCCTCCAGGCACCGAGGGTTTCCCATCCCTCTGCCCCTTCAGGCTTGTCAGGCAAGGACGGGGCTGAGCAGGGGACACTGCTCTCCTGCACCCCCTTCCCTGCTCCATGCTCTCCCCACATCCCCATCAGTGGCCGCTGCCTGTCAGGAGGCTGCTGCAGCGACTCCTGTGCCAGCTGCTGGGAAGCCGGACGGGAGGCTGGGCCTCAGTGGCCAGAGCCTTTTTTGCAGGGTGGTCTTTCAGCGCTTCACAATGAGGAAAGTGTGTTTCTTACAGGCCAGGAAAATACTGGTCCTGCTGCCAGACATCATGGACACCGTGCAGTATGCCAGCAGTGATGTCAAGAGGAAGGCCCTGGTAGTCTGCAGGAACATGACGGGTCACCTGGGCAGGGAGGAGGCGAGCCCCATCACTCTGCAGCTGGCGGAGAGCCTCCTGCGCCTCTTTGATGATGTAAGGCTGCCGTGGGAGCCCCTGCCCCAGCCCTACAGATGGGCACTCGGCAAAGACAGCTGCCCCTCAGCCCAGCCCTGTGGGCAGCCCTCGGGCAGGGCTCCCCTCGTGCTCCTCTTGCGTGGCCTTTCAGGGCTCTGGGGCCATTCAGCCTCAGCTGCGGCTCTGGCCCACGGCTCCTGTGGTGGGGATCCGACCCCTCACATCAGCCACGCTGACGCCCTTGCTCACCGTGGGCTGGGAGTGGCTGTTGCTGAAGTTCCCCATCCTCCTCCCTACCAGGAGTCCAGCCTGGTGCGGGAGCTCTCCATCAGCCTCTTCAGAGATGTGCTGGAGACTGTGGTGGGGAGAAACAAGAAGATGATGAGGAGGACAGTGAAGCTGGTCCTGCTCCCGCTGTTCCTCCGTATGCAGGACCAGAGCAAGAGCGTGGCCAAGGTGCAGTGACCAGAGTTGTTGGGAAGGGTCAAGAGGAGGGAGGGTGCCAGGTGTCCTCCCCTGGGCTGTGGTGCCATCTCCCAGCCTCTGCTTCTCTGCAGGCCTCTAGGGACACCCTGCTGGCCTGTGCAGAGTTCCTGGGCTGGAGGAAGCTCAGCACCCTGGTCCAGACGCATCAGACACATCGCATTGGAGAGTGTTTGGTGAGAACACCCCCCCGGGCCCCAGCGCCGGGCTGGACGAGGGCTGCCCCAGGTGCCTGTGGGGAGGGCTGTGCAGCTGAGCCTCAGCTGCCCTGTTCCAGCCCGGAGCCCACAGCCTGCAGCCACATCCTCCTTCCCTGCCTTGAAGCACAGACCTGCCAAGGGCTCTTCTGCAGGCCCCTCTCCCCTCCCTGCCCCCAGGTGCTAAACAAGACCCTGACACATGTTGGCCCTGGCAGTGGGACAGAGGGGTCTCAGCACTGCCAGGCCCCCCGTGCCCTCTGCTCTCTCTGAACCTCAGCCCCACGGGGCTCCTGTCTGGGAGGGAAGAGGCCACTGGTAGGAAGGACTGGTCCCGGTGGCTGGGCAGTGACTGGATCAGACCCATGCCCTTGTGCTCTCGCCAGCTCCAGCAGGACAGGGACGGGCCGGAACTACAGCTGTGTCAGAGCCTGCTGTACGTGAAGGACGCTCAGGCCACCGTGCGACTGGAGGCCGTCCGGTTCATCGGTGAGACACAGCCCCCGGGGACCCTCTGCTGGCAGCCTGGCCCGCGTCCCCACCACTGCACGGGCAGAAGGGGCCGGGGCCCTGGGGCTGCCAGAGCCCCGGCTGCCTCCAGGAGGGCCCGGCACGCAGGGGGCTCGTTCGCTGGGAGCCTTGCTCAGCCCCAGCGGCCTCGGGTCCCGTCCTGCCCTGGGCCAGCCCTGCCCAGGGGTGCAGGGTGTGCAGCCGAGCCGGCAGGGCCGGGGCCGTGCTGCCGGGAGCGTGCTGGGGAGCAGAGGCCTGACAGGAGCTCTGTGCACAGGGCTTGGCGCACGGTACCTGAGGAACAACAGCTATAGGGAGCGGAAGCTGGACGACATCAGGAGATGTGAGTGGGGGCCATGCTGTGCTGCTGGGCAGGGGACAGGGCCTGGGCAGGGCGCTGCCATGCCTGGTCCTCCTCCAGGAAAACGCTTCAGGGGCAGAGGACATGTCAGGGGCACCTGGCGCGTCCCGGAGCAGCAGCTTCCAGCTGGTCTGTTGGTCTCATCTGCTCCTCCTGGCCAGGGGAAGAGACGCGTGGGGCTGGCATAGTCTGGAGGGGACTCCTGGGGGGTCTCTGCAGGCAGTGGGGGTTCATCTCTGCTCTGCGTCCCTCTCTTGCAGACCTCCAGCCCTTGACAGAAGACCCTGATCCCTGCGTCAAGTGCTTGGCAACTCAGACGCTCTACAACCTGCTAACAGAGTTTCGAAGACCAGAACGGAGCAGGTGGTGGCTGGGCTGCTGGATCTGTGGGAGCCAAAGAGAATAAATTCTCTCTCCAAAATGGCCATAGTTGAATATCTTTTGTTTCACTAAAGCTGGAAGACAAAGCCCAGTCCCACGGTGCCCCTCCCACGGGGACCATCCTGAGCGGGCCGAGCAGTGTCACTCCTGGCCTCTGCCGCTGCCCGCACACTTGCTGCTGTGGTGTGTGGGGAAAAGAAACGGCCTTGGCGCTCTGTAAGCTCGGCTCAACAGTGACTAAAACATCCGTGTGTTACTAACACTGTTCTCATCCCAAGGGCAATCCGTAGCATCATACAAGCATGAAGAAGTTTAACTCTATCGCAGATGAAACCGGCACACGTACGTACAGAACCAGTCTTCGTGCATAAATAAAGAACCCAGAATTAAATAATTTGTCTGAGCTCCCATCTCTTCCAATCTTCTCTGGAGCTGGGGATACAGCCCCATCAGGAAGAAAGGGTTAAGGAGCCAAAATCCCAGCTGCCACATGGAGGAGCTGCCGTGGGACCCAGAGGCTGCATCCTGCTGACTCAAGCAGGTGCTGCCTCTCTGCCACCTGATTGTCATCAGAGCTGCTGCTTCCCTGGAGCCACGGACATGCAGGACATGGCCTCTTCAGTGCTGGTCTCTCCTCACTTCCACTGTCCTCTTGTGCTCCTGCATTTGTGCTGCGGCTAAGGTCTTGTGTACCTTGTGACAGTCCTGTTGTCGCTACAGTGGCATCCCTGTGGCTGTGGACAGGAGCAGGCCATGGGAAGCACTGTGTGAGATCTGGCCTCACTGCTGGCACCAGCGTGAGCACAGGGGCTCCTCAGGGCAGGGCCAGAAGGCTGGGTACCCTTCCAAAGCTGGTGTCAGGAATACACCCGAGAAGCTGCTCCCTCAGAGGGACTTTTGCTCTCTTGGGATGCCTAATGGAGTCACAGCAACAAGCTCAGAGTGCCAGGGTGATGTGTTAGGAACCAAAGGATGGGAAAATGCTTCTCTTTGTGGTGACACATGTCCATGCAGACAGCACCTGCCTTGGGTCTTATGGCAAATGCTATCCTGGAGAAGAACCAGAAGCTGCCAGGTGATGTCAGGAGATTTCCAGGGACAGCATATGAGTCCCAACTGGCAGTGACTGGCATCTCATAAAATGAGTGACCAGCCAAGGAGGAGCCTCCCAGACAAAAAGGTGAACCTCAGGAGGTCATGGGCTAATGAGAAGAGAGGCTGTGAGGAGCCAGCAGGCAAAGGAACATAAGACTGGAGAGTGTTTCAGGACACCCTCTGGGAAAGGCCCTGGCTGGATCTAGTGCAGCCCTGTCCTGCCCTTTGTGCCATTAGAGACGCCCCACGGTCCTGTCCTTGGCTACTGAGCCAGCTGGGAAGACGCAAAGGGCTCAGCAGCGGTGATGCTCATCCAGCTGGGTCTGCTTCCCACCCCAACCAGCGTGGCCAGTGCAGAGTCACCCCACGACCCCAGGGCACCACAGCCCCTCGCTCTGCAGAGCAGCATCGCCAGATCAGGGCCCTGCGGGGAGCACGGGGAGGGAACCAGGACCAGCCAGAGCAGCCTGGACACCCTCACCTGGGGAAAGGGATGTCCCTGGAGAAGAGCAAGGGAGCGTTTCTGTGTCTGAAGGCTGGAATGCCGGAGAAAGAGAAACCTGTTTCCGCAGACGCTCATTTGGGGCTGGCTGCTCTGCTGCTGGACCAGCACTCTTGTTCTGGCCTGGGGAGAGGGGCTGGCACTGAGGGGCACAGACCGTCTGTGCTGGGCATCTCCTGGAGCTGACACCAACAGTCCTGGATTTCCAGTGGTCTCCATGTCCTTGTGCCATGTCCAGCTCCAGCCCTGGTGCTGTGGGGGAGGCTGAGACCCGTCTGTGCCTCCAGCAGCTGCTGTGCCCTTCAGAGGGGCTGGGGCTGTGGGCTGAGTGCCCAGAGCTCTGCAGCCCCTGCGCTGGGCACAGCCGTGGGGCCAGCCCAGCCTGGGCTGCTCTGCTGGGCTGGGCTGGAGAGAAAGCCGGGGCTGTGGGAGAGCTGGGCAGGGGCTGGGCTGAGCTGGAAAGTGCTGGGAGAGGACACTCAGAGGACACAGCTGGCTGAGCTGCGTGACCATACAGGGGGAGGACGCGCTCCAGCGGGGTGAACTGCAGAGCCAGGACAGGCAAAGGCAGGAGGGAGGAGGCCGCTCTGTGCCCTTGGTGCACGGGCAGACTGGGAAGGTGCCCAGGACATTTGTCTCTCCCGTCGCCATTTCCGGCACTGCACGCCAGGTGCTGGGTCAGGTTTGCTCTCTGTCCATCTCCCTCCTCCCGCGGGACTCGGTGCCTGTGTCAGGGAACAGCCAGCCCTGCCAGAGCAACTCAGGCCTGGCACCAACACAAGGGATCAGAAGGAGAGTGCGGCAGTGGAACGAGAACAGCTCTGGAAGAGCAAGCGCTGGTGCTCCCTGGCACTGCTGCCGTTCCCCGACTGTGTTCCCCTCTACCCACGCACACGAACTGTCCCTGCAGCTCCACAAAGGCCTTTGAGAAAGGATCTCAGGGAAAAAAATTGTCTTGGAAAGTCCTTTATTTCATTTAAAGACCCAGAGAGCAGGGCTCGTCATTTGCCCAGCCATTAGGTACGAAAAGAAAAGCAGACAGTGAATCAGTAAAGGATGAAAACATGAACACAATTTTAAAATCGCACCATCACAACAAATAAAGAAGACAGGTCGAGCCTGCAGTGAGTTACATTAAGACTGCTGTGCAGCAGATAAGGGACAATTTATTGCTTCAGAACAACATCCAGTCATCAGTTTCCACATGGAGCCGCACATAATATGAGGCCATATAGCTGAAATCAGCACGGAGAGAAGACTTTTGTAGGGAAGACTTTGAAGGGAGCAGCCTGACTTCATGCAGCTGAAAAGCAGAGAGCTGTCAGTGTGCTGAAGGGACGGGGAGAAGTGTCCTGGGGCGAACAGAAACCTGTGGATGACAGAAGGTGGGAGAGATGGGGTTTGCAGAGACTGGCAGGAGTCCTTCCCAGGGCTGAGCGGGATGAGCTTTGGACAGAAGGGAAAATAAAGCAGCTCTCAAGCGTGTTTTGGAGTTAGCGCCACTGTCACTAACAGGAGAAAGAGGACCGTGCTGTAAGGGAACTCCCTGTTCTTCAGGAGAAAAGCCGAAGCTTTTCACATCCTTCCCAGCAGTTCTTTTCACTTGTCAAAGCAGGTGTAATTTTTCAGTAGTTTGCCTCTGGCATGAAGTTCTTTGAGCAGCGGTTTTGCTCTCAGGGCTATCCCTTTGTTTTAATGATATCTCAGGGGTATTTAAAGGTTACACCTCTTAGACAGAATTGCCTTTTTATGATGCCTGATCAATATATTTTCTCCCTGGTTTTGGTAAGAGGCTGAGAGGTGGAATATGGTGGTTGTTTCTCTTTTAGCCAAAGAAGGTACAGATACCAGATTTCTGAAAAGGCACAAAGGAAGGCAAAATTAGAACGTGGTGCTGTGACTGGTACCCGCTGCTCCGGAGCCCTGGTGTGCCCTGACAGAATCTCTGAGGTCTGAACTGTGCAGCAGAGATCCTGGCAGCTCTGATCTCCTACCCTGCATTCCAGCACGGAAAATGAAAGTCACCTCGTTTTGATTCTCTTCACAGCCTAAAGCACCACGTGGGTAATGACACTGGTCAGGAAACATCAAGATGAATCACGGTGGGACTGGAGACCTCCTAAGCACAGGACAACGTCACCCTGACTTGTCCCATGGGCCTCTGCTGCAGAGACCCTCAGCTACAGCTGTCTCCTGCGGCACAGGGGCAGGGAAGGGGTTTTGGGAAAGGGACCGATGGGGCACTCTCTGGTAGGGTATCACCAACCCCAGGGTGAGGCTGGGTGACATTTTGCTGAGCTGAAAACCTCCAAAGGTGGAGATCACTGAGAGTCCTTGGGTGTCCTGCTGCAGGTCAGCACCACCCGCCTGGTGTCGCCTGCTTTTCCAGTACCCTGTGCCTCCCCTCAGCAGACTAAAGAGGCCCAGTTGGCTCAGCTGCTCCACAGAGCTCATGTGCCCCTAACCCCACCATGACAGATCTTCCTCTGTACCTTCACCAGTGCCGTGGTTTAACCCGAGCTGGCAATACAACCACGGCAGCCGCTCACTCACCCCCTCCCCGCCCAACAGGGGAGAGAATCAAAAGTGAAGGGAGAAATTTGGAGTGAGAGAAACACAGATTAATAAAATAACAAAATACTACTGGACTACTAGTAAATATACATAAAACTCCCAGCAACTTCTTCTTTGGTAGAAATGGCTTCAGAAGCTGATGGAGTAAGTAGATGTTCAACCTCACGGCTAAAGCTGGAAGGAAGCTTCCTGGACTCTCCCAGGCAAACAGAGCTTCCGTCAGTGCAGTTCCCGTAGGAGTGTTTCTGATATCCAGTTTTATCCAGGATAGAACCACATTTTTCACTTGCAAAGGTCCATGTAGAAGATGCGTGTTAGGAGCAAACTCCCCTGAAGTCAAAAATTGTAGGCTACTGGAAAACTCTGAAAGATGTTCCCTTCAGAAACCGTTATTACAGCTTCCTCATCTCCCAGAGAAGGTGGTTTTCTTTTGTTTGTATTATTTTTTTCTCTTGATTCTGCAAGTATTGCATTAAAAGCCATCCCCGACACATCTGTCTCCCTCCACGTGCTGCTCTGAATCCCGGCAAAAGCCAAAACCACTGGATTTGCTCACTCCCAGCTAGAAACAAGTAAACACCTGGAGTTCCGTCTCTGTCCCAAAGAGCTGATGGTAGAAGTTGCATTCACACCTCCTAGGATGGGAAAAATGGAAAGAGAAATAGGAAGAGCATTCCAGACAATGGAAGAAATAGAAAAGGGAAAACATTCTAGGAAGAAACAAAAGTTTCCAAGAGGAATCCACCTGTCTTTATTATCATATCAGAATAATATATGCTCAGTGATGATGTTTGCAACACTAGATGTACAATGTGGCATTCTCTGTGCTGATTTAAATCTCTCTATTAAATAGCATTAGTAGACAAGTAAGATAATGTAGCTTTTCAACTGGCGTATGTGAGCGTATGTGAGAGATTCTAATATTATTTCCAGAGGAACCAGCGACCAAGCGATCGGCATCTACGAATAAAACGTAGAAATTAACAGGCAGAAAAAAGATCATCTTTAGCAGGAAACTACTGGGGTTTTTGAAAAATTTCGACGTTGGATGTCAAGCAAGAGCACTTTGAGTTCCATGTGCTATCACCCCACTGTGCCCAGGTGGCCAAGAGGCCACCAGCATCCCGGCTGGTCCCAGCACTGGTGTGGCCAGCAGGCCCAGGGCAGCGACCGTCCCTGTGCTGGGCACTGGGGAGGCCAAACCTCGAATCCTGGGGCAGTTCTGGGCCCCTCTCACCAAGAAAGGCCTTGAGGTGCTGGAGCGAGCGGAGAGAAGGGAACGGAGCTGGTGAGGGGCTGGAGCACAAGTGTGATGGAGCGGCTGAGGGACCTGGGGGGTTCAGCTGGAGAACAGGAGCTGAGGGGAGACCTTCTGATCTCTGAACTGCCTGAAAGGAGCTTGGAGCCAGGGGGTTGGTCTGTCCTGCCAGGTAGCATGTTTACAGAGGAGGGGCCGATTGAAGTCTGGCTGGAGACACTGGTCAGAAATTGTTTAAAAAAACTCCCCAGCCTCCAACCTACATAAAACCGTTAATAATTCCCTTCACCCCAGAACCTTTCATAAAAACCCCAAACAAACCAAACCAAAAACCTAAACAAAATGAACCAAGCACTCCCCCAACAAACAAACAAACAAAACCACACAGACACAAAAACACTCTCTCTTGAAAAACAAAAAAATCCCAGAAATTGCAGAAGCTGGTTCCTTTTAGGCGCTCCATGTGTGCACGTGCACACGCTATTTCGCGAACGTATTTCTGTGACAGAATCGAGTAATAACAGTCTGAAGTTCCTCCCCACCTCCTTCCCTTCACAAGTTCTGTGCCTGTGCAGTTAATTTCATGTATTTTATTGAACACTCTGAGCACTCGGCAGCTCCGGCTGCTCCCCAGGAGCTGAACACTCCGCCCGCGGCCCGGAGACAGCGCCGTGTGCGGGCCCAGCTGCGGGCCTGGCTGCACACGGGATGAGCCAGGCTGGGCCCCCGCCCTCCCCCGGGCCTGCGGGGACACGGGGCGGGGGGTCGCGCCTCAGAGTGCCGAGAGAACGGCTGCCCCGGGACTTCTCCTGAGGAACAAGGGACAGGACGAGAGGAAACGGCCTCACGTTACACGGGGAGGTTCAGCTTGGATCTTGGAAACATTTCCTCACGGAAAGGGCTGTGGGGCACTGGAACAGGCTGCCCAGGGCAGTGGTGGAGTCACCATCCCTGCAGGGCTGAGCAGACCTGAGATGAGGGTCTCAGGACACGGGGCAGTGCCGGGGTGGGGAACGGTTGGACTCCATCATCTTAAAGGTGTTTTTCAACCAAAATGATCCTATGATTCTCTTGCACAGTCTGTTTGTGCATTGTAATAGTGCCCAAAGGTCACAGCCAGGGTTTCTATTGTCTTGTCCTGGTAGTTTTGCAAACGGGCAGAAGTCTGTCTCAAAGAATGTAATGAAAGGAAAATACACGAAGATGGGTAGAGTGAGCAATGGGAAGGACGGGGGGCCAAGTATGAAGGTGAATCCCACCGAGAGCGAGTATTGATAGATCACTAGTGATACGCATCACTTGCAGGCTGTAAATCATTGAAACGTTTTTGTTAGTAATGGAAATGTTGAAATCAGATAGAATGAATGTAGCGTTAAAGAAAACCAAGAGACACGTAGATAAGCTGAATTCTTGCATCACTGCAATTCTTTCCCTTTTAACCCAATGAAGAGAAGAAAAAAAGATGACAACACATTTTAGTCAGGTTATTAAAGCCTGTATCTGGGCCAGCATGTTCTGGATCACTTCAGCTTTGTACAGACAAACTAAATGCACAGCTGCCACCAAAGGAGCAAGACGGCTCGGGGTCAGTGAAGCTGGCGCGGTGGCATTTCGGGCGGCTGCTCATGGACTCGGAAGCCTGTTCCAGGGAGCTGAATTCCACACGGATCTTTAGCACGTGAACTTTTATCACTGACCGCTCTCCCTGTTTAGAAAAATCAACCAACCAACCAACCACCACAGTTGTGTGGCTGGATCATCTGCAATAATCTCTCCTTGTATTGACTCCTCTTCTTTTCTCGATGTGTAAAAAAGGTTTGACCAGTAGCGGCCGTGGGTCAGATGGTAATTAGTGCAGAAATAAGGGTTTAGCTTATGGCCTGAGAAGCTGAACATTGGACAATTATTTCAGACTGGGCTGTGGCTCATTCCTGCTGTTAGGAACCTGCCTCAGGTCTCCCAAACAAGTAGTTGTGGTGTTTTGACTACCAAAGGTCTCTGAAATGTCAGCAGAAACTTGTACAAAACTTCAGTGAACAGAGGTTTGGGTCTTATTTTCGTCTTGCTTTCTCAGCCCAATGAGAAATTAATTGGCTGCATTTCTGCAACAATTACAGCTCTGTTCTGTTTTCCAAAGGTATTTCCAAGCACGAAGGCTTGAGTGGTCAGTGAAATGAGCTGAAATGCACAGGCACCTTTGCCAGGCCAAGTCCCCAGCTGATTCAAATGTCCTGACTTCGCTGCAATCAGTGCAGCTGTGGCAGTGTGAGCCAGTTCTGCAGGAGGTGTTTAGAACTTCCACGTTGTGTTAGGATGTTTCTACACTTTCTTTGGGATCAAAGGCAATAACATAAGAACTTGCTTTGGTGTAGTGGCCAGGCTGGTATTTTAAAGACTTTGAGAAGCACATTTCCCACCTCTGCCTCCTGTTTTTACCAGGAAAAACATTTGAAAGTGTTTTGAGTATTTGAGTATTTTGAGTATTTTTGGGTTGTTTGTATCGATCTCCTTCAAAAATACCATGACATAAAAATTTTTCCCCTTGGTTACGCAAGAGATACAGAGGTGTCTCTTATGTTGCCAGGACTGTTTAGCTGAGAGTTCTTGTAGGGCATCAAGCCTAAAGAATTACGCCATAGTGTGTATTTTAAAGTAAGAGAAACCAAATCTTTCCCTTTAAATACCATATTAGATTTAGATCCAAGTTGTACTGTAAACAAGCGTTTCTTCCTGTGGGCAACAGAGATCCAGGCTGACTTGGACACCTGTTTCCCTCTAGACGCTCTTCAGGGAAGTTGTGCCCCACCACTGTCTGGGCTGCGTCTGGTCCCGAAGGGACAGGCAGGAGAACAAGCACCTGGCAGGGAGCATCAGAGCCACCATCTTGCCGTTCAACGCCATCACCAACCGCGTGGTCAGCACCATCCTGGAGAGCAAAGAGCTCGAAACACAGCAAAGAGACAAGATTGTGGAGAAGTGGATTCACATTGCACGTGTAAAGCGTCTGTTGGTGACTGTTCAATGTTCCTTGTGCGGCTGCCGTGGAGCTGCGAGGGCAGAGGGGGGTTGTACGTGTTGGGCCAGGCCAGGGAGCAGCTGAGCTGTCGTTCCTTCTGGTTTGGACTGACTGTCTCTGTCACAGCAGGTGCGGTGTTGCCCTTCCTGTCCTCGCAGTTGTGGTTCAGATACATTCTCATCTCCATGCAGCAATCAAATGGGCACGAGCTTTGTGCACCTAAATTTGCGTGTTCAGACCCCTGTTTGTGAGAGTTTGTCTGGTTCTCGAGCCACCAGCAGATGTCCAGGAGAGACTTGAAGAGTCACGGGCCAGACTTCCCCCAGCTCCCCTGGCTTTATTTTTAATTGACACTTAGATGGCCGAGGGTTGACATTTTAAATACCACATAAAAGAGGCAAGTGGACGCCCTGCCCCTCCCGGCCTGGGTGGTGGGTCACAGGAGGCCCTTTGTGACCCGCTCTGTGACACCACACGGTGCCATATACAGCCGGCGTGGCCGCGGCCCTGCACTGTCTGACAAGACAGCGACGGGACAGGACAGGAGCGCGGAGCTGGCGAGGAGACCCCGAGCACAGCCCACGACTTTCGCTGCCAGCCCCGGCACTTCAAAGCACAGAGGCCTTTCCCTGAAGTTCCCCCTTGCCCCACAGCACAGAGGCCTTTCCCTTGAGTTCCCGTCCTTCCCCCCCACTTCCCTCCATTTCCAGTTTCACACAATGGCAGAGAGGACCCCCCCCAACACCCCCAGGGTGGCCTGGGAAGAGGTGGAGGCTTCCCAGGAGAGCAGCTCTCTGCTGGATCCCTGCGAGGCCACCATGGTCCAGCCGATGCAGACCGGTGAGTGCGGGGCCGCCTCGGGGCTGGGCAAGGGTCTGGGCCAGTGAGCGCGACCAGCTCGATGCCGGGATCACGTTTCCTTGGCACAGCGCAGCCCTGCAGGTGGGGGACACGGCGCTGCTTGAACACCAGGGCTGCCCAGAGCAGCTGGGAGCCGGCCCCAGCACCGCCGTCCTCCTCAGCCGTGCTGAGCTTCAAGCTCTTTTCATGCTTGGGGAAGCTTGTTGGCAAAGGTGCCGTGTCCGACTGACTCTTCTGTGTTTCCCCTCTGTGTAGATGAGACTCTGCCAGAGGAGAAACCAGAGCTCCAACCCGAATGGGACGCTGCCAGCACCTGGTCGATTTCTTCACTGGACAGCAGCAACATGGCCAGGGTAACGAGCTCCCGCCCTTTAGGGACTCTTGTCTGTCATGGTCAGGAGACGTGTGCGAGCAAAGGGACCCAGAATCAGTGTGGCTGGCGTGGCCTCACCGTCCCTGGTGAGGGGGTTCCTGCTCTCCCCAAGTAGGGAGTGCGCGAGGGTGGCACTGCAGTGTCCCAGCAGCCGCTCCAGCCGTCCTGGACACCAGGGAGCCCTGGTTCCCTGCAGGGCAAACACATGATGCCCCTGCTCCCAACCCTCCTCCCTCCACCTGGGGAGCCTCTGCTCTAGTCCTGCCCCCTGCAGTGACGGCACACCCCGTTTCCAGCTTCCCTGCAGGCACTGCTGACAGCACTGCCGGGCATCTCTGGCCAGAGCTGCTCGTGCTGCTCAGCCAAGCAGCACCAGCACGACGTGTCTTCCCTCCCTTGCTTCCTCCTGTAGGTGTTTGCAGAAAACCACCAGCCTGCTCAGATGACAGACATCCTCATGGTGGCCATTGAGGCCTTGACAGCACAGGACATCTGTGACAGGCAGATGGGCAGCAGGGTCCTGGACAGGGCCATGGGAGACCCGGCCTCCTGGCTGACGGATGTAAGTGCCCGGTGGCTGGATTGTCCTGCCCGTGAGCCCTGTCAGGCCTTGTCCTTCCCTCCTTCCCTAAAGCAGCTCTCTCGGGCACCTGAAGCCATTTCAAGGCAGCGGAGAAGGATGGGGAGGGCAGCATTTTCAGTGGCAGCTTGGGGAATGGCTGCAGCAGCACCAGGGGCTGCAGCATCCTCACCCGTGTCACATCCAGGTGCCAAAGCTCATGAGGTACATCCACAAAAACATGGAGTGCGTGTCCACGGAGCCAGCCCGGCACAGCCTGGCCTCACTCCTCCTCCTGCTGACGGAGCGGTGCCCCAGGGAAGTGGTGAGGAGCCTGTTGGAGATCTCTCCAACATGTGACAGGTACTGGCCCTGACAGCCTTGGGGGCTTGTTCCCTGTGGGGAGGAGGGCGCAGGGATTCTCTGGCTGCCAGACCCATGGAAAAGTGCAGGACATCCCCGAGGAGCAGGGCCTCCATGCCACCGCGCGTCCCAGCCCCAGTGGGTCAGCCAGGCTCGCAGCAGCCAAAACCCGCCAACCTGGAGCCCAAAGCCGCCATGCTCCTCCCTGCCCGAAGGGGAACACCACCTCAGGCTCCCTCCTGCCTGCCCGGGGAGGGCCCCCGGACACACCGAGCAAAAATGGTGTGCAGGGCCAGGGCTGCAGCACCGCCTGGCTCTGGAGGACCTGGCTTGGACATGCTGCCGTGGCCGAGGCAGCCCCGCTGACGGGCGCTCTGGGTCTGCAGCGCTGCCCTGGCCATGTGGGAGGTGATGATCTCCATGCCTGGGACTTTGTGGAGCGTCTTGACGGAGCTGCACAGCGTGCTCCAGGACCTGCGTCTGAGCAAGGTGTTCAGCTGTGCCACGGAGGACTCCTGCATCTGTCTCTTGGCTGTGAGTGTCCAGCTCATCTTCAGGGCTGTGCCTGCCTCCGCGGGGAACCAGGCACAGCCCCCTCCCCGTCTGTGGGCCTCCGAGTGGCCAGCTCCCCCAGGCCATATGGACACGGCCTCTCAGGGTCAGCAGGGTCCTGCCCAGCACCACCAGACCCTGTGCCAGATGCTTGGGGCTGCCCCGTGTGGTTTCAGCCCTGGTGAAAACACAGCAAGTCTGCCCCTGCCCAGGCAGCGCTGTGCTCACCCCCGCCTGCATTGCCCTGCCCGGCTGTGCCCCCTGGAAACCTGGGCCAGGGGCAGAGAAAGGAGCAGAAGCCAGAGACAGGCCGGTTGCTGGGCCTGGGGCAGAGGAATGGTCTCTGCACGGGCTGAGGGCCTTCAGCTCTGGGGAGAGGAGACACTTGCCACTGCCCGTGTCGTGCCTCCTTCGTGCCAACGCAGTGGAGGGAGCCCCGCCGGCTCTGCTGGTCTCTCACTGCTGCCTTCACTTTAGCTGCTGCTGCGCACGGACTTTGCAAGAGAGAAGTTTGCTGCCCTGTACAAAGGCCAGAGTGTCCTGAGCCATCCGATGCGGGCGATGCTCTCGCTGGTGCTCGAGAGCCTCATCACGCTTTCAGAGGCACCTGGGATGGTGAGTGAGGCACAATCAGCTGGACCCACGTTGTCAACTGGGGGCTGGAGCAGCGGGCAATGCGTTGGCTTGGCCTTGGTGGGAGTCCCCATGTGGAATAATGGCTCCAGTCCCCCTCCGTGCTATGGAGGGGGCTGGTGGGTGCCTGGGGAGCCCTCCAGGCACCGAGGGTTTCCCATCCCTCTGCCCCTTCAGGCTTGTCAGGCAAGGACGGGGCTGAGCAGGGGACACTGCTCTCCTGCACCCCCTTCCCTGCTCCATGCTCTCCCCACATCCCCATCAGTGGCCGCTGCCTGTCAGGAGGCTGCTGCAGCGACTCCTGTGCCAGCTGCTGGGAAGCCGGACGGGAGGCTGGGCCTCAGTGGCCAGAGCCTTTTTTGCAGGGTGGTCTTTCAGCGCTTCACAATGAGGAAAGTGTGTTTCTTACAGGCCAGGAAAATACTGGTCCTGCTGCCAGACATCATGGACACCGTGCAGTATGCCAGCAGTGATGTCAAGAGGAAGGCCCTGGTAGTCTGCAGGAACATGACGGGTCACCTGGGCAGGGAGGAGGCGAGCCCCATCACTCTGCAGCTGGCGGAGAGCCTCCTGCGCCTCTTTGATGATGTAAGGCTGCCGTGGGAGCCCCTGCCCCAGCCCTACAGATGGGCACTCGGCAAAGACAGCTGCCCCTCAGCCCAGCCCTGTGGGCAGCCCTCGGGCAGGGCTCCCCTCGTGCTCCTCTTGCGTGGCCTTTCAGGGCTCTGGGGCCATTCAGCCTCAGATGCGGCTCTGGCCCACGGCTCCTGTGGTGGGGATCCGACCCCTCACATCAGCCACGCTGACGCCCTTGCTCACCGTGGGCTGGGAGTGGCTGTTGCTGAAGTTCCCCATCCTCCTCCCTACCAGGAGTCCAGCCTGGTGCGGGAGCTCTCCATCAGCCTCTTCAGAGATGTGCTGGAGACTGTGGTGGGGAGAAACAAGAAGATGATGAGGAGGACAGTGAAGCTGGTCCTGCTCCCGCTGTTCCTCCGTATGCAGGACCAGAGCAAGAGCGTGGCCAAGGTGCAGTGACCAGAGTTGTTGGGAAGGGTCAAGAGGAGGGAGGGTGCCAGGTGTCCTCCCCTGGGCTGTGGTGCCATCTCCCAGCCTCTGCTTCTCTGCAGGCCTCTAGGGACACCCTGCTGGCCTGTGCAGAGTTCCTGGGCTGGAGGAAGCTCAGCACCCTGGTCCAGACGCATCAGACACATCGCATTGGAGAGTGTTTGGTGAGAACACCCCCCCGGGCCCCAGCGCCGGGCTGGACGAGGGCTGCCCCAGGTGCCTGTGGGGAGGGCTGTGCAGCTGAGCCTCAGCTGCCCTGTTCCAGCCCGGAGCCCACAGCCTGCAGCCACATCCTCCTTCCCTGCCTTGAAGCACAGACCTGCCAAGGGCTCTTCTGCAGGCCCCTCTCCCCTCCCTGCCCCCAGGTGCTAAACAAGACCCTGACACATGTTGGCCCTGGCAGTGGGACAGAGGGGTCTCAGCACTGCCAGGCCCCCCGTGCCCTCTGCTCTCTCTGAACCTCAGCCCCACGGGGCTCCTGTCTGGGAGGGAAGAGGCCACTGGTAGGAAGGACTGGTCCCGGTGGCTGGGCAGTGTCTGGATCAGACCCATGCCCTTGTGCTCTCGCCAGCTCCAGCAGGACAGGGACGGGCCGGAACTACAGCTGTGTCAGAGCCTGCTGTACGTGAAGGACGCTCAGGCCACCGTGCGACTGGAGGCCGTCCGGTTCATCGGTGAGACACAGCCCCCGGGGACCCTCTGCTGGCAGCCTGGCCCGCGTCCCCACCACTGCACGGGCAGAAGGGGCCGGGGCCCTGGGGCTGCCAGAGCCCCGGCTGCCTCCAGGAGGGCCCGGCACGCAGGGGGCTCGTTCGCTGGGAGCCTTGCTCAGCCCCAGCGGCCTCGGGTCCCGTCCTGCCCTGGGCCAGCCCTGCCCAGGGGTGCAGGGTGTGCAGCCGAGCCGGCAGGGCCGGGGCCGTGCTGCCGGGAGCGTGCTGGGGAGCAGAGGCCTGACAGGAGCTCTGTGCACAGGGCTTGGCGCACGGTACCTGAGGAACAACAGCTATAGGGAGCGGAAGCTGGACGACATCAGGAGATGTGAGTGGGGGCCATGCTGTGCTGCTGGGCAGGGGACAGGGCCTGGGCAGGGCGCTGCCATGCCTGGTCCTCCTCCAGGAAAACGCTTCAGGGGCAGAGGACATGTCAGGGGCACCTGGCGCGTCCCGGAGCAGCAGCTTCCAGCTGGTCTGTTGGTCTCATCTGCTCCTCCTGGCCAGGGGAAGAGACGCGTGGGGCTGGCATAGTCTGGAGGGGACTCCTGGGGGGTCTCTGCAGGCAGTGGGGGTTCATCTCTGCTCTGCGTCCCTCTCTTGCAGACCTCCAGCCCTTGACAGAAGACCCTGATCCCTGCGTCAAGTGCTTGGCAACTCAGACGCTCTACAACCTGCTAACAGAGTTTCGAAGACCAGAACGGAGCAGGTGGTGGCTGGGCTGCTGGATCTGTGGGAGCCAAAGAGAATAAATTCTCTCTCCAAAATGGCCATAGTTGAATATCTTTTGTTTCACTAAAGCTGGAAGACAAAGCCCAGTCCCACGGTGCCCCTCCCACGGGGACCATCCTGAGCGGGCCGAGCAGTGTCACTCCTGGCCTCTGCCACTGCCCGCACACTTGCTGCTGTGGTGTGTGGGGAAAAGAAACGGCCTTGGCGCTCTGTAAGCTCGGCTCAACAGTGACTAAAACATCCGTGTGTTACTAACACTGTTCTCATCCCAAGGGCAATCCGTAGCATCATACAAGCATGAAGAAGTTTAACTCTATCGCAGATGAAACCGGCACACGTACGTACAGAACCAGTCTTCGTGCATAAATAAAGAACCCAGAATTAAATAATTTGTCTGAGCTCCCATCTCTTCCAATCTTCTCTGGAGCTGGGGATACAGCCCCATCAGGAAGAAAGGGTTAAGGAGCCAAAATCCCAGCTGCCACATGGAGGAGCTGCCGTGGGACCCAGAGGCTGCATCCTGCTGACTCAAGCAGGTGCTGCCTCTCTGCCACCTGATTGTCATCAGAGCTGCTGCTTCCCTGGAGCCACGGACATGCAGGACATGGCCTCTTCAGTGCTGGTCTCTCCTCACTTCCACTGTCCTCTTGTGCTCCTGCATTTGTGCTGCGGCTAAGGTCTTGTGTACCTTGTGACAGTCCTGTTGTCGCTACAGTGGCATCCCTGTGGCTGTGGACAGGAGCAGGCCATGGGAAGCACTGTGTGAGATCTGGCCTCACTGCTGGCACCAGCGTGAGCACAGGGGCTCCTCAGGGCAGGGCCAGAAGGCTGGGTACCCTTCCAAAGCTGGTGTCAGGAATACACCCGAGAAGCTGCTCCCTCAGAGGGACTTTTGCTCTCTTGGGATGCCTAATGGAGTCACAGCAACAAGCTCAGAGTGCCAGGGTGATGTGTTAGGAACCAAAGGATGGGAAAATGCTTCTCTTTGTGGTGACACATGTCCATGCAGACAGCACCTGCCTTGGGTCTTATGGCAAATGCTATCCTGGAGAAGAACCAGAAGCTGCCAGGTGATGTCAGGAGATTTCCAGGGACAGCATATGAGTCCCAACTGGCAGTGACTGGCATCTCATAAAATGAGTGACCAGCCAAGGAGGAGCCTCCCAGACAAAAAGGTGAACCTCAGGAGGTCATGGGCTAATGAGAAGAGAGGCTGTGAGGAGCCAGCAGGCAAAGGAACATAAGACTGGAGAGTGTTTCAGGACACCCTCTGGGAAAGGCCCTGGCTGGATCTAGTGCAGCCCTGTCCTGCCCTTTGTGCCATTAGAGACGCCCCACGGTCCTGTCCTTGGCTACTGAGCCAGCTGGGAAGACGCAAAGGGCTCAGCAGCGGTGATGCTCATCCAGCTGGGTCTGCTTCCCACCCCAACCAGCGTGGCCAGTGCAGAGTCACCCCACGACCCCAGGGCACCACAGCCCCTCGCTCTGCAGAGCAGCATCGCCAGATCAGGGCCCTGCGGGGAGCACGGGGAGGGAACCAGGACCAGCCAGAGCAGCCTGGACACCCTCACCTGGGGAAAGGGATGTCCCTGGAGAAGAGCAAGGGAGCGTTTCTGTGTCTGAAGGCTGGAATGCCGGAGAAAGAGAAACCTGTTTCCGCAGACGCTCATTTGGGGCTGGCTGCTCTGCTGCTGGACCAGCACTCTCGTTCTGGCCTGGGGAGAGGGGCTGGCACTGAGGGGCACAGGCCGTCTGTGCTGGGCATCTCCTGGAGCTGACACCAGCAGTCCTGGATTTCCAGTGGTCTCCATGTCCTTGTGCCATGTCCAGGTCCAGCCCTGGTGCTGTGGGGGAGGCTGAGACCCGTCTGTGCCTCCAGCAGCTGCTGTGCCCTTCAGAGGGGCTGGGGCTGTGGGCTGAGTGCCCAGAGCTCTGCAGCCCCTGCGCTGGGCACAGCCGTGGGGCCAGCCCAGCCTGGGCTGCTCTGCTGGGCTGGGCTGGAGAGAAAGCCAGGGCTGTGAGAGAGCTGGGCAGGGGCTGGGCTGAGCTGGAAAGTGCTGGGAGAGGACACTCAGAGGACACAGCTGGCTGAGCTGCGTGACCATACAGGGGGAGGACGCGCTCCAGCGGGGTGAACTGCAGAGCCAGGACAGGCAAAGGCAGGAGGGAGGAGGCCGCTCTGTGCCCTTGGTGCACGGGCAGACTGCGAAGGTGCCCAGGACATTTGTCTCTCCCGTCGCCATTTCCGGCACTGCACGCCAGGTGCTGGGTCAGGTTTGCTCTCTGTCCATCTCCCTCCTCCCGCGGGACTCGGTGCCTGTGTCAGGGAACAGCCAGCCCTGCCAGAGCAACTCAGGCCTGGCACCAACACAAGGGATCAGAAGGAGAGTGCGGCAGTGGAACGAGAACAGCTCTGGAAGAGCAAGCGCTGGTGCTCCCTGGCACTGCTGCCGTTCCCCGACTGTGTTCCCCTCTACCCACGCACACGAACTGTCCCTGCAGCTCCACAAAGGCCTTTGAGAAAGGATCTCAGGGAAAAAAATTGTCTTGGAAAGTCCTTTATTTCATTTAAAGACCCAGAGAGCAGGGCTCGTCATTTGCCCAGCCATTAGGTACGAAAAGAAAAGCAGACAGTGAATCAGTAAAGGATGAAAACATGAACACAATTTTAAAATCGCACCATCACAACAAATAAAGAAGACAGGTCGAGCCTGCAGTGAGTTACATTAAGACTGCTGTGCAGCAGATAAGGGACAATTTATTGCTTCAGAACAACATCCAGTCATCAGTTTCCACATGGAGCCGCACATAATATGAGGCCATATAGCTGAAATCAGCACGGAGAGAAGACTTTTGTAGGGAAGACTTTGAAGGGAGCAGCCTGACTTCATGCAGCTGAAAAGCAGAGAGCTGTCAGTGTGCTGAAGGGACGGGGAGAAGTGTCCTGGGGCGAACAGAAACCTGTGGATGACAGAAGGTGGGAGAGATGGGGTTTGCAGAGACTGGCAGGAGTCCTTCCCAGGGCTGAGCGGGATGAGCTTTGGACAGAAGGGAAAATAAAGCAGCTCTCAAGCGTGTTTTGGAGTTAGCGCCACTGTCACTAACAGGAGAAAGAGGACCGTGCTGTAAGGGAACTCCCTGTTCTTCAGGAGAAAAGCCGAAGCTTTTCACATCCTTCCCAGCAGTTCTTTTCACTTGTCAAAGCAGGTGTAATTTTTCAGTAGTTTGCCTCTGGCATGAAGTTCTTTGAGCAGCGGCTTTGCTCTCAGGGCTATCCCTTTGTTTTAATGATATCTCAGGGGTATTTAAAGGTTACACCTCTTAGACAGAATTGCCTTTTTATGATGCCTGATCAATATATTTTCTCCCTGGTTTTGGTAAGAGGCTGAGAGGTGGAATATGGTGGTTGTTTCTCTTTTAGCCAAAGAAGGTACAGATACCAGATTTCTGAAAAGGCACAAAGGAAGGCAAAATTAGAACGTGGTGCTGTGACTGGTACCCGCTGCTCCGGAGCCCTGGTGTGCCCTGACAGAATCTCTGAGGTCTGAACTGTGCAGCAGAGATCCTGGCAGCTCTGATCTCCTACCCTGCATTCCAGCACGGAAAATGAAAGTCACCTCGTTTTGATTCTCTTCACAGCCTAAAGCACCACGTGGGTAATGACACTGGTCAGGAAACATCAAGATGAATCACGGTGGGACTGGAGACCTCCTAAGCACAGGACAACGTCACCCTGACTTGTCCCATGGGCCTCTGCTGCAGAGACCCTCAGCTACAGCTGTCTCCTGCGGCACAGGGGCAGGGAAGGGGTTTTGGGAAAGGGACCGATGGGGCACTCTCTGGTAGGGTATCACCAACCCCAGGGTGAGGCTGGGTGACATTTTGCTGAGCTGAAAACCTCCAAAGGTGGAGATCACTGAGAGTCCTTGGGTGTCCTGCTGCAGGTCAGCACCACCCGCCTGGTGTCGCCTGCTTTTCCAGTACCCTGTGCCTCCCCTCAGCAGACTAAAGAGGCCCAGTTGGCTCAGCTGCTCCACAGAGCTCATGTGCCCCTAACCCCACCATGACAGATCTTCCTCTGTACCTTCACCAGTGCCGTGGTTTAACCCGAGCTGGCAATACAACCACGGCAGCCGCTCACTCACCCCCTCCCCGCCCAACAGGGGAGAGAATCAAAAGTGAAGGGAGAAATTTGGAGTGAGAGAAACACAGATTAATAAAATAACAAAATACTACTGGACTACTAGTAAATATACATAAAACTCCCAGCAACTTCTTCTTTGGTAGAAATGGCTTCAGAAGCTGATGGAGTAAGTAGATGTTCAACCTCACGGCTAAAGCTGGAAGGAAGCTTCCTGGACTCTCCCAGGCAAACAGAGCTTCCGTCAGTGCAGTTCCCGTAGGAGTGTTTCTGATATCCAGTTTTATCCAGGATAGAACCACATTTTTCACTTGCAAAGGTCCATGTAGAAGATGCGTGTTAGGAGCAAACTCCCCTGAAGTCAAAAATTGTAGGCTACTGGAAAACTCTGAAAGATGTTCCCTTCAGAAACCGTTATTACAGCTTCCTCATCTCCCAGAGAAGGTGGTTTTCTTTTGTTTGTATTATTTTTTTCTCTTGATTCTGCAAGTATTGCATTAAAAGCCATCCCCGACACATCTGTCTCCCTCCACGTGCTGCTCTGAATCCCGGCAAAAGCCAAAACCACTGGATTTGCTCACTCCCAGCTAGAAACAAGTAAACACCTGGAGTTCCGTCTCTGTCCCAAAGAGCTGATGGTAGAAGTTGCATTCACACCTCCTAGGATGGGAAAAATGGAAAGAGAAATAGGAAGAGCATTCCAGACAATGGAAGAAATAGAAAAGGGAAAACATTCTAGGAAGAAACAAAAGTTTCCAAGAGGAATCCACCTGTCTTTATTATCATATCAGAATAATATATGCTCAGTGATGATGTTTGCAACACTAGATGTACAATGTGGCATTCTCTGTGCTGATTTAAATCTCTCTATTAAATAGCATTAGTAGACAAGTAAGATAATGTAGCTTTTCAACTGGCGTATGTGAGCGTATGTGAGAGATTCTAATATTATTTCCAGAGGAACCAGCGACCAAGCGATCGGCATCTACGAATAAAACGTAGAAATTAACAGGCAGAAAAAAGATCATCTTTAGCAGGAAACTACTGGGGTTTTTGAAAAATTTCGACGTTGGATGTCAAGCAAGAGCACTTTGAGTTCCATGTGCTATCACCCCACTGTGCCCAGGTGGCCAAGAGGCCACCAGCATCCCGGCTGGTCCCAGCACTGGTGTGGCCAGCAGGCCCAGGGCAGCGACCGTCCCTGTGCTGGGCACTGGGGAGGCCAAACCTCGAATCCTGGGGCAGTTCTGGGCCCCTCTCACCAAGAAAGGCCTTGAGGTGCTGGAGCGAGCGGAGAGAAGGGAACGGAGCTGGTGAGGGGCTGGAGCACAAGTGTGATGGAGCGGCTGAGGGACCTGGGGGGTTCAGCTGGAGAACAGGAGCTGAGGGGAGACCTTCTGATCTCTGAACTGCCTGAAAGGAGCTTGGAGCCAGGGGGTTGGTCTGTCCTGCCAGGTAGCATGTTTACAGAGGAGGGGCCGATTGAAGTCTGGCTGGAGACACTGGTGAGAAATTGTTTAAAAAAACTCCCCAGCCTCCAACCTACATAAAACCGTTAATAATTCCCTTCACCCCAGAACCTTTCATAAAAACCCCAAACAAACCAAACCAAAAACCTAAACAAAATGAACCAAGCACTCCCCCAACAAACAAACAAACAAAACCACACAGACACAAAAACACTCTCTCTTGAAAAACAAAAAAATCCCAGAAATTGCAGAAGCTGGTTCCTTTTAGGCGCTCCATGTGTGCACGTGCACACGCTATTTCGCGAACGTATTTCTGTGACAGAATCGAGTAATAACAGTCTGAAGTTCCTCCCCACCTCCTTCCCTTCACAAGTTCTGTGCCTGTGCAGTTAATTTCATGTATTTTATTGAACACTCTGAGCACTCGGCAGCTCCGGCTGCTCCCCAGGAGCTGAACACTCTGCCCGCGGCCCGGAGACAGCGCCGTGTGCGGGCCCAGCTGCGGGCCTGGCTGCACACGGGATGAGCCAGGCTGGGCCCCCGCCCTCCCCCGGGCCTGCGGGGACACGGGGCGGGGGGTCGCGCCTCAGAGTGCCGAGAGAACGGCTGCCCCGGGACTTCTCCTGAGGAACAAGGGACAGGAGGAGAGGAAACGGCCTCACGTTACACGGGGAGGTTCAGCTTGGATCTTGGAAACATTTCCTCACGGAAAGGGCTGTGGGGCACTGGAACAGGCTGCCCAGGGCAGTGGTGGAGTCACCATCCCTGCAGGGCTGAGCAGACCTGAGATGAGGGTCTCAGGACACGGGGCAGTGCCGGGGTGGGGAACGGTTGGACTCCATCATCTTAAAGGTGTTTTTCAACCAAAATGATCCTATGATTCTCTTGCACAGTCTGTTTGTGCATTGTAATAGTGCCCAAAGGTCACAGCCAGGGTTTCTATTGTCTTGTCCTGGTAGTTTTGCAAACGGGCAGAAGTCTGTCTCAAAGAATGTAATGAAAGGAAAATACACGAAGATGGGTAGAGTGAGCAATGGGAAGGACGGGGGGCCAAGTATGAAGGTGAATCCCACCGAGAGCGAGTATTGATAGATCACTAGTGATACGCATCACTTGCAGGCTGTAAATCATTGAAACGTTTTTGTTAGTAATGGAAATGTTGAAATCAGATAGAATGAATGTAGCGTTAAAGAAAACCAAGAGACACGTAGATAAGCTGAATTCTTGCATCACTGCAATTCTTTCCCTTTTAACCCAATGAAGAGAAGAAAAAAAGATGACAACACATTTTAGTCAGGTTATTAAAGCCTGTATCTGGGCCAGCATGTTCTGGATCACTTCAGCTTTGTACAGACAAACTAAATGCACAGCTGCCACCAAAGGAGCAAGACGGCTCGGGGTCAGTGAAGCTGGCGCGGTGGCATTTCGGGCGGCTGCTCATGGACTCGGAAGCCTGTTCCAGGGAGCTGAATTCCACACGGATCTTTTGCACGTGAACTTTTATCACTGACCGCTCTCCCTGTTTAGAAAAATCAACCAACCAACCAACCACCACAGTTGTGTGGCTGGATCATCTGCAATAATCTCTCCTTGTATTGACTCCTCTTCTTTTCTCGATGTGTAAAAAAGGTTTGACCAGTAGCGGCTGTGGGTCAGATGGTAATTAGTGCAGAAATAAGGGTTTAGCTTATGGCCTGAGAAGCTGAACATTGGACAATTATTTCAGACTGGGCTGTGGCTCATTCCTGCTGTTAGGAACCTGCCTCAGGTCTCCCAAACAAGTAGTTGTGGTGTTTTGACTACCAAAGGTCTCTGAAAAGTCAGCAGAAACTTGTACAAAACTTCAGTGAACAGAGGTTTGGGTCTTATTTTCGTCTTGCTTTCTCAGCCCAATGAGAAATTAATTGGCTGCATTTCTGCAACAATTACAGCTCTGTTCTGTTTTCCAAAGGTATTTCCAAGCACGAAGGCTTGAGTGGTCAGTGAAATGAGCTGAAATGCACAGGCACCTTTGCCAGGCCAAGTCCCCAGCTGATTCAAATGTCCTGACTTCGCTGCAATCAGTGCAGCTGTGGCAGTGTGAGCCAGTTCTGCAGGAGGTGTTTAGAACTTCCACGTTGTGTTAGGATGTTTCTACACTTTCTTTGGGATCAAAGGCAATAACATAAGAACTTGCTTTGGTGTAGTGGCCAGGCTGGTATTTTAAAGACTTTGAGAAGCGCATTTCCTACCTCTGCCTCCTGTTTTTACCAGGAAAAACATTTGAAAGTGTTTTGAGTATTTGAGTATTTTGAGTATTTTTGGGTTGTTTGTATCGATCTCCTTCAAAAATACCATGACATAAAAATTTTTCCCCTTGGTTACGCAAGAGATACAGAGGTGTCTCTTATGTTGCCAGGACTGTTTAGCTGAGAGTTCTTGTAGGGCATCAAGCCTAAAGAATTACGCCATAGTGTGTATTTTAAAGTAAGAGAAACCAAATCTTTCCCTTTAAATACCATATTAGATTTAGATCCAAGTTGTACTGTAAACAAGCGTTTCTTCCTGTGGGCAATAGAGATCCAGGCTGATTTGGACACCTGTTTCCCTCTAGACGCTCTTCAGGGAAGTTGTGCCCCACCACTGTCTGGGCTGCGTCTGGTCCCGAAGGGACAGGCAGGAGAACAAGCACCTGGCAGGGAGCATCAGAGCCACCATCTTGCCGTTCAACGCCATCACCAACCGCGTGGTCAGCACCATCCTGGAGAGCAAAGAGCTCGAAACACAGCAAAGAGACAAGATTGTGGAGAAGTGGATTCACATTGCACGTGTAAAGCGTCTGTTGGTGACTGTTCAATGATCCTTGTGCGGGTGCCGTGGAACTGCGAGGGCAGAGGGGGGTTGTACGTGTTGGGCCAGGCCAGGGAGCAGCTGAGCTGTCGTTCCTTCTGGTTTGGACCGACTGTCTCTGTCACAGCAGGTGCGGTGTTGCCCTTCCTGTCCTCGCAGTTGTGGTTCAGATACATTCTCATCTCCATGCAGCAATCAAATGGGCACGAGCTTTGTGCACCTAAATTTGCGTGTACAGACCCCTGTTTGTGAGAGTTTGTCTGGTTCACGAGCCACCAGCAGATGTCCAGGAGAGACTTGAAGAGTCACGGGCCAGACTTCCCCCAGCTCCCCTGGCTTTATTTTTAATTGACACTTAGATGGCCGAGGGTCGACATTTTAAATGCCACATAAAAGAGGCAAGTGGACGCCCTGCCCCTCCCGGCCTGGGTGGTGGGTCACAGGAGGCCCTTTGTGACCCACTCTGTGACACCACACGGTGCCATATACAGCCGGCGTGGCCGCGGCCCTGCACTGTCTGACAAGACAGCGACGGGACAGGACAGGAGCGCGGAGCTGGCGAGGAGACCCCGAGCACAGCCCACGACTTTCGCTGCCAGCCCCGGCACTTCAAAGCACAGAGGCCTTTCCCTGAAGTTCCCCCTTGCCCCACAGCACAGAGGCCTTTCCCTTGAGTTCCCGTCCTTCCCCCTCACTTGCTTGTTGGCAAAGGTGCCGTGTCCGACTGACTCTTCTGTGTTTCCCCTCTGTGTAGATGAGACTCTGCCAGAGGAGAAACCAGAGCTCCAACCCGAATGGGACGCTGCCAGCACCTGGTTGATTTCTTCACTCGACAGCAGCAACATGGCCAGGGTAACGAGCTCCCGCCCTTTAGGGACTCTTCTCTGTGTCATGGTCAGGAGACGTGTGCGAGCAAAGGGACCCAGAATCAGTGTGGCTGGCGTGGCCTCACCGTCCCTGGTGAGGGGGTTCCTGCTCTCCCCAAGTAGGGAGTGCGCGAGGGTGGCACTGCAGTGTCCCAGCAGCCGCTCCAGCCGTCCTGGACACCAGGGAGCCCTGGTTCCCTGCAGGGCAAACACATGATGCCCCTGCTCCCAACCCTCCTCCCTCCACCTGGGGAGCCTCTGCTCTAGTCCTGCCCCCTGCAGTGACGGCACACCCCGTTTCCAGCTTCCCTGCAGGCACTGCTGACAGCACTGCCGGGCATCTCTGGCCAGAGCTGCTCGTGCTGCTCAGCCAAGCAGCACCAGCACGACGTGTCTTCCCTCCCTTGCTTCCTCCTGTAGGTGTTTGCAGAAAACCACCAGCCTGCTCAGATGACAGACATCCTCATGGTGGCCATTGAGGCCTTGACAGCACAGGACATCTGTGACAGGCAGATGGGCAGCAGGGTCCTGGACAGGGCCATGGGAGACCCGGCCTCCTGGCTGACGGATGTAAGTGCCCGGTGGCTGGATTGTCCTGCCCGTGAGCCCTGTCAGGCCTTGTCCTTCCCTCCTTCCCTAAAGCAGCTCTCTCGGGCACCTGAAGCCATTTCAAGGCAGCGGAGAAGGATGGGGAGGGCAGCAGTTTCAGTGGCAGCTTGGGGAATGGCTGCAGCAGCACCAGGGGCTGCAGCATCCTCACCCGTGTCACATCCAGGTGCCAAAGCTCATGAGGTACATCCACAAAAACATGGAGTGCGTGTCCACGGAGCCAGCCCGGCACAGCCTGGCCTCACTCCTCCTCCTGCTGACGGAGCGGTGCCCCAGGGAAGTGGTGAGGAGCCTGTTGGAGATCTCTCCAACATGTGACAGGTACTGGCCCTGACAGCCTTGGGGGCTTGTTCCCTGTGGGGAGGAGGGCACAGGGATTCTCTGGCTGCCAGACCCATGGAAAAGTGCAGGACATCCCCGAGGAGCAGGGCCTCCATGCCACCGCGCATCCCAGCCCCAGTGGGTCAGCCAGGCTCGCAGCAGCCAAAACCCGCCAACCTGGAGCCCAAAGCCGCCATGCTCCTCCCTGCCCGAAGAGGAACACCACCTCAGGCTCCCTCCTGCCTGCCCGGGGAGGGCCCCGGGACACACCGAGCAAAAATGGTGGGCAGGGCCAGGGCTGCAGCACCGCCTGGCTCTGGAGGACCTGGCTTGGACATGCTGCCGTGGCCGAGGCAGCCCCGCTGACGGGCGCTCGGGGTCTGCAGCACTGCCCTGGCCATGTGGGAGGTGATGATCTCCATGCCTGGGACTTTGTGGAGCGTCTTGACGGAGCTGCACAGCGTGCTCCAGGACCTGCGTCTGAGCAAGGTGTTCAGCTGTGCCACGGAGGACTCCTGCATCTGTCTCTTGGCTGTGAGTGTCCAGCTCATCTTCAGGGCTGTGCCTGCCTCCGCGGGGAACCAGGCACAGCCCCCTCCCCGTCTGTGGGCCTCCGAGTGGCCAGCTCCCCCAGGCCATATGGACACGGCCTCTCAGGGTCAGCAGGGTCCTGCCCAGCACCACCAGACCCTGTGCCAGATGCTTGGGGCTGCCCCGTGCGGTTTCAGCCCTGGTGAAAACACAGCAAGTCTGCCCCTGCCCAGGCAGCGCTGTGCTCACCCCCGCCTGCATTGCCCTGCCCGGCTGTGCCCCCTGGAAACCTGGGCCAGGGGCAGAGAAAGGAGCAGAAGCCAGAGACAGGCCGGTTGCTGGGCCTGGGGCAGAGGAATGGTCTCTGCACAGGCTGAGGGCCTTCAGCTCTGGGGAGAGGAGACACTTGCCACTGCCCGTGTCGTGCCTCCTTCGTGCCAACACAGTGGAGGGAGCCCCGCCGGCTCTGCTGGTCTCTCACTGCTGCCTTCACTTTAGCTGCTGCTGCGCACGGACTTTGCAAGCGAGAAGTTTGCTGCCCTGTACAAAGGCCAGAGTGTCCTGAGCCATCCGATGCTGGCGATGCTCTCGCTGGTGCTCGAGAGCCTCATCACGCTTTCAGAGGCACCTGGGATGGTGAGTGAGGCACAATCAGCTGGACCCACGTTGGCAGGTGGGGGCTGGAGCAGCAGGCAATGCGTTGGCTTGGCCTCGGTGGGCGTCCCCATGTGGAGTAATGGCTCCAGTCCCCCTCCCTGCTATGGAGGGGGCTGGTGGGTGCCTGGGGAGCCCTCCAGGCACAGAGGGTTTCCCATCCCTCTGCCCCTTCAGGCTTGTCAGGCAAGGGCGGGGCTGAGCAGGGGACACTGCTCTCCTGCACCCCCTTCCCTGCTCCATGCTCTCCCCACATCCCCATCAGTGGCCGCTGCCTGTCAGGAGGCTGCTGCAGCGACTCCTGTGCCAGCTGCTGGGAAGCCGGACGGGAGGCTGGGCCTCAGTGGCCAGAGCCTTTTTTGCAGGGTGGTCTTTCAGCGCTTCACAATGAGGAAAGTGTGTTTCTTACAGGCCAGGAAAATACTGGTCCTGCTGCCAGACATCATGGACACCGTGCAGTATGCCAGCACTGATGTCAAGAGGAAGGCCCTGGTAGTCTGCAGGAACATGACGGGTCACCTGGGCAGGGAGGAGGCGAGCCCCATCACTCTGCAGCTGGCGGAGAGCCTCCTGCGCCTCTTTGATGATGTAAGGCTGCCGTGGGAGCCCCTGCCCCAGCCCTACAGATGGGCACTCGGCAAAGACAGCTGCCCCTCAGCCCAGCCCTGTGGGCAGCCCTCGGGCAGGGCTCCCCTCGTGCTCCTCTTGCGTGGCCTTTCAGGGCTCTGGGGCCATTCAGCCTCAGCTGCGGCTCTGGCCCACGGCTCCTGTGGTGGGGATCCGACCCCTCACATCAGCCACGCTGACGCCCTTGCTCACCGTGGGCTGGGAGTGGCTGGTGCTGAAGTTCCCCATCCTCCTCCCTACCAGGAGTCCAGCCTGGTGCGGGAGCTCTCCATCAGCCTCTTCAGAGATGTGCTGGAGACTGTGGTGGGGAGAAACAAGAAGATGATGAGGAGGACAGTGAAGCTGGTCCTGCTCCCGCTGTTCCTCCGTATGCAGGACCAGAGCAAGAGCGTGGCCAAGGTGCAGTGACCAGAGTTGTTGGGAAGGGTCAAGAGGAGGGAGGGTGCCAGGTGTCCTCCCCTGGGCTGTGGTGCCATCTCCCAGCCTCTGCTTCTCTGCAGGCCTCTAGGGACACCCTGCTGGCCTGTGCAGAGTTCCTGGGCTGGAGGAAGCTCAGCACCCTGGTCCAGACGCATCAGACACATCGCATTGGAGAGTGTTTGGTGAGAACACCCCCCCGGCCCCAGCGCCGCGCTGGACGAGGGCTGCCCCAGGTGCCTGTGGGGAGGGCTGTGCAGCTGAGCCTCAGCTGCCCTGTTCCAGCCCGGAGCCCACAGCCTGCAGCCACATCCTCCTTCCCTGCCTTGAAGCACAGACCCGCCAAGGGCTCTTCTCCAGGCCCCTCTCCCCTCCCTGCCCCCAGGTGCTAAACAAGACCCTGGCACATGTTGGCCCTGGCAGTGGGACAGAGGGGTCTCAGCACTGCCAGGCCCCCCGTGCCCTCTGCTCTCTCTGAACCTCAGCCCCACGGGGCTCCTGTCTGGGAGGGAAGAGGCCACTGGTAGGAAGGACTGGTCCTGGTGGCTGGGCAGTGTCTGGATCAGACCCATGCCCTTGTGCTCTCGCCAGCTCCAGCAGGACAGGGACGGGCCGGAACTACAGCTCTGTCCAAGATCCTCCAGAAACATCCAGTATTGTTTACATGTTATTTTAGTCTCCCTTTAGGCCATTAAAGTACCCAAGGGGAATTTGGGGTGATTGACCTGGAAAAAGCATTGGGTTGCTTAAGTAAGGCTATGTCTATGTCCTAATCCAAACTGCAGTTTTCTTGTCTCCCATCCTGATGACGCCCTTACCAGTGTCTCCTCTGACCCTCACCCCCAAGGTCTCACCTGACTTGTTCATCCCATAGAGATGCTCCACATATCTAAGCAGCTCCTTCACATGGAGGACATTCCCACTGCTGAGCTGGCTTGTATCTTCTGATCATCCTATTTCCACACACCACCCCAATCATGTGAACTGTCCCAGAATGCCTCAGCTGTTACTACTTCAAACAAAGGGATGGCATGTGGGGCTCTGGCTCCTCCTCTCTGCACCTCAGGCTGAGGACATTGGTGCCCGTCTGGGCTGCAGCAGCTCAGCTGTGGCACCATGGCTGGGAGCAGGCTTGTGGTTGGGAAACGTGCACAAGACCTTCGGTGTGCAAAGGCTTTTCTTCAAGTAGAGGCTTGCTGGAGTGGATGGAAGAAGAAATGAAGTGCCCACAAAGAGAGTGAACCCTGCTCTCCCCAAGGCCAGAGGGAAACAGATCTGGGCTGTGCAGTCTGAGCAGGAGAAAGGTTTGCTGTCTCTTGTGTCTCTGCAGCCCTGAGGCCTGTGGTGGAGGTGAATCTGATCTTGGGAAGGAAGAGTTTCTTTTGAAAATGTTCTTGGGTACTATACAGGCACATTGTGGCCTGATCCGTGATTATATCATCAAGGGGATAGTTAAATGATGTGGGAGACAGCAACCAGTGTAGTTTAAGAGGGAATGTACAGGATTGGAGATCCTGGTGTGATGTGTTTTGCATTCATGCCTTGCCCAGCACCTACCTGACAGAGGTGGAACAGACCTTACGTCACTGGAGTGATGTGTTTCAGCCACTGGACCAAAGGCACCAAATCTGTTAAAGATGCCCTGGATGTTACCTAGACAATTGTTCTGAATGGGGACAGGGTTCCTGTGTAGGACCTGTGTTGTCTGTGTCAGCTACATGCAGTTGTGCTGGAGAGACCTGGCACCTTTCCTAGCATTACAGGCCTGTATTTGGACATCAAATTGAGATCCAGCAGCCCTGAATCAGGTTAGGCAGTGGAAGAATGTATGTAAGACAAGTGCTGTTGTACTCAAAGAAGATGTAAAAAACACAGCTGGTGGTGAAGAGAATGAGGGAGACTCAGCTCTCCTTATGGCACCTGACTTCATTTGCTCAGCTAAATACCTCTGCAGTGTGCCCTGAGAATAATGAAGGAATAGGTTGTCACCCTGAAAGTGGGCTTCTGCTGTCATTTCCCCTGGCCAATGGACTTGCCCACCAGCCTCCAAGAAGATGCCCTCAGATGCCTCCCTGTCTCTCAGCATTGCTCTCTTAGACTTTGCATCTAGCTCCAGGCACCTTGGACCACTGCTGGCACTTCACGTATTACCAGGTGTTTGTTTCTGAACAGCTCGCTCCTGCCCTCCATCTCCAATAATTAACTTGGAGCCCAGACAAGGGTATTTTGTACACACTTGAATTAGGGCAAGAAGAATCCCACCACCTGTGGGTTTGTATTAGGTGTTAGGAAATAGAGTGCCTTAGCTTACTGAACTATTTGGTATACTTCTTCTTATAGAACTTGTTTAGAAATTGCTTATATAGAACTTGCTTAGTATAACTCACTTAGCATAAGTAACCAAGTAGGCTTAGGCCTCAAGGTGTGAACTTTCCAACTTTCTGACTAAACGGGCCTCAGAGCTGGTTCAAGCTAGGAGATAAAGGAGCTTTTGATCATCAGCAGGAACTAAGTCCCTAGAGATAAGTAACAAAATGGGATGGCGCATCTAAAGACAAAAAACTGGAGAATATTTTGGTTATTGCAAAAGTCTATTTTTCTTCCCAGCTGAACACGCAAAATAGCAAGTGAAGGACAGGTCTTAGATTGACATGTAGTCTGGTTGGTGAAAACACAAACAATTACCCACAGAGACAAGAAACGGCCCACCTGATGAAAGCAAAGAGTTCCGATGAAGAATAGGGAGACCCCAGCCACTAATTTTACACTTGGCTGGAATTGACCCAAAGGTGTGGGAAGCTGAGCTTTTATGGGTAAAGCTGCCCAGGGTTTTCTTTGGTTGGGGTCCCTTTTCTGGAGGTCCCAGCTAAAGCTGCTCTCTACACTGTACTTTACCAATACATTATCTATTTAAGAAGAATTTCTGGAATCCATGTCTGAGTCTCCGCTTTGGCAAACCTAGGGAGAAGGAATTTTCTGTAACATAAGCATGGGAGGGAGCTGAGTCCCCTTCTAGCCCCAGGACTACAAACCCAGGAAGAGATGCCCCAATTTACTCAGCTGGATGCTTTTCCTCAGCAGGGGTAAAGGAGATGTCTTCCTGACCATGACTAAGGATGGGCCAAGAAATGGTGATCCCTGGACCTAAATCTAATTCTGATAGGAGAAGTTACACAGTTGGAAAGAAGTGTCCCCTGCCAGCTGAGGGAGGGAACATCAGTGATGACTTCAGCCTGTTTCACAGTAGGTTCCTCTGGGACACCTACAGGGGCAAAGGAAGTGTCACCTTGTGCTGCTCCTGTGCTGCTGAGCTGGGCTGGGCTCCTGGGACACAGGGAGCTCATGGAAGCAGCAGTGCTGCAGAGAGACAGCTCTGCCCAGGAGCAGCTCCTCTGCACATGCAGCAGGGCTGAGGGCTCTGCCTGCAGCACCGGGGGGAGATGGAAAAAGTAGATATTAAAGGCTTTTGGAAGTATGAAGACAACATACAGCTCTCCAGAGGCAAAACCTTTAGAGCCCCCAACATAATAAGTCTGTGGCTGCAGAGCTCTGCAGCAGATGGGGTTGCCAGAGTGGTCACCTGAAGATGGTACATCCCATGGCTGAGAGGATAAGGCAGGACAGCTCTCCCTGTTTCTGCAATGTGAAGAAGAAAATGCTTGAGAGCAGGATTTTTCTAAGGGGATTTTTCAAGAGGAAGGTCAAAGCAGGGGCTACCTGAAGGGGAAGGCACTTTCTGGAGCCTGTGCTTTCAGTTTGCTGCTGTGACACAGTGGCAAGTTGTACAGTGATGGAGTTGACAAGTTTGTACAGGAGACTGTGACTCCTAGAGCATTGTACGGGGGAGCTGTGGGCTGGCAGCTAAGCCATGAAGTTATTTCACCACCTCAGTGTACAATCAAAAATGTTTTGGTGTCCTCAGGGTTTATCTGAGATGTTCTGTACGACTTCGAAACCCTGACATACCCTTATACAGTGCACTGTCCCCCTGAGGTGAGCAGGCACTGGACTCCTCTGCTCTCAGCAGTGTGTGGTTTCTTCTCAGGGGAACATATGGGAGTCACTGTCCTCCAGCTTAAAGAGCTGCCAGACAGGGTAGCTGAGACCAGAGCTGATGGAAAGGCCAGATCGTTTAACCCTGCACTAAGGGGAGGTCCCATTGCCTCTAAGGACCGAAAAGGTTTCATTCTCAGAGAAGTACAAATACCAAATAATTCTGTCTTTAAAGCACTCCTCAGGTGTGGTGGCGTAATGAGAACTGAATACACCATGCAAAATCCCCACAGCTCTTCTCTTGAGTTGGGTGAACTGGGAGCAAAAATGTTGGAAAGCTCTTTGATATCAGGTTACTTAATCTGATATCAGTCCTTATTCCTATTTACCTGTTGCTGTAGGGCCAGACTGACTCCTGCAGAGCATAAGCAGAGCCCCTGAGCTAGCACCAACCACAGCTTAGGACAGGGACCTGCAAAAGTCTTCCTGAAACAGGAGACGAAGTGTGTGTTGGGGGGGGAGTGCATTGGGCACACCATGATGTTCTATGAGAAAAAGCATAGGTTTTCTTCAGAAAAATTGTACCCTTGTCTTTCACTGTCTTTTCCTCTGTGAATAGGTCCCCAAGTCCAAGAGGCAGAAAATGTCCAACAGCAGCTCCATCGCCCAGTTCCTCCTCCTGCCGTTCACAGACACACGGGAGCTGCAGCTCTTGCACTTCTGGCTCTTCCTGGGCATCTACCTGGCTGCCCTCCTGGGCAACGGCCTCATCATCACCACCATAGCCTGGGACCAGCACCTCCACACCCCCATGTACTTCTTCCTGCTCAACCTCTCCCTCCTCGACCTGGGCTCCATCTCCACCACTGTCCCCAAATCCATGGCCAGTTCCCTCTGGGACACCATGGCCATCTCCTACACAGGATGTGCTGCCCAGGTCTTTGTCTTACATACTGCAGCAGAGTTTTATCTCCTTGCCATCATGTCCTATGACTGCTACGTTGCCATCTGCAAACCCCTGCACTACGGGACCCTCCTGGGCAGCAGAGCTTGTGTCCACATGGTAGCAGATGCCTGGGCCAATGGGGTTCTCATGGCTCTGCTGCACACGGCCAATACATTTTCACTGCCGCTCTGCAAGGGCAATGCCCTGCACCAGTTCTTCTGTGAGATCCCCCAGATCCTCAAGCTCTCCTGCTCAGAAACCTACCTTAGGGATGCTGGTTTGCTTGTGGTCGGTGTCTTAACAATATTTGGGTGTTTTGTATTCATTGTGCTATCCTGTGTGCAGATCTTCAGGGCCGTGCTGAGGATCCCCTCTGAACAGAGACGGCACAAAGCCTTTTCCACGTGCCTCCCTCACCTGTCTGTGGTCTCCCTGTTTGTCAGCACTGGCATGTTTGCCTACCTGAAGCCCTGTTCAATCTCTTACGCGTTGCTGTATCTGGTGGTGTCATTTCTGTACTCAGTGGTGCCTTCAACACTGTACCCCCTCATCTACAGCATGAGGAACCAGGAGCTCAAGGATGCCCTGAGAAAACTAATGGCTGGATTTCAAAAGCAATAAACTGCCCAGCTTCTTCACATCACCCATGATATAACTCATGACATGTCCAGCCTTTCTTTTGTACAGTTTGTAGTTGCAGATTTTTGTTTGGAGTTTGGAGAAGGCTTGTTTCATTTTGCTGTTTTTATCCAGTGATAATATCGTTCAGAAACAAATGTCATTATTCATCCCAGTTCTAATTTACCATCTACCTTTACAGTCTGAGTCACAGACCTTGTAAACGAGAAGCCATGCTCTCTGTGTATTTAAACAAAATAAAGGACCATGCAGTGAATTGTTTGTCTCAGATCCTGCCTCTTAGACCTTTGTGAAGATGAAGGAAAAGTGTCTGAGTGCAGAGGTGGAGGGAAAAGAGTCTTAGCACAGCAACACTGCTAGGGAGCACCAGCCTTGTTCTTTCCAGAGCTGTTCTCTTTCCATTTCTCCTCTCTGCTTCTGTGCCCTTGTGTTGGTGCAAGACCTGAGTACTCCCAAGGCTTGGTCACAGTCCTGTGGCTGCAGACAGGGAGAGGCAATGGGCACTTTTGTGACAGAGCTGGCCTCAGACAGCACTTCCATTAGCAAGGGGATCTCCCTAGCACAGTGCCTGAAGCTTTAGGTCTTCTTTCAAAGTTTTTCTAAAGAACACGCCTAAGGAACAGACTCTGTAAAGGCTCTTTGTTGTGTTTGTTTCTCTGTGGGCTCAGTGTGATATCAGGGTCCCAGTGTGGCTTTCAAGAGACTTCGAGCTGGTCTGGTTTTTCTTGTTGGTGGCCAGCACCCACACAGATGGTGAACAAGGCAGGGTCCCTCTGAGCTCCTTTCATGGTCACCTAAGAGCTGGTCTGGGAGGCCATCAGTGGCAGTGTCTACCATCAACTGCGTCTGCCTCCCAGCCTGACCAGTATGGCCCCTCAGAGTCAGCACAGTCCAGGCACTGAGGCAAACCTGCTCTACAAAGCAAACCCCCCTGATCGGGGGCTGTGGGGAGTGTGGAGATAGGGTGCAGGAATGGTTGGCCAGGCCAGTGCAGATGTGACCTCTTTGGTGAAAGGCTCTGTGGGGAGATGGGATGTCCCAGAAGAGCAGGGCACCATGTATGTGCAAGAGAGGCACAGAAACAGTCTATCATGCTGCTGTGTGCCAGCTTGGGGCTGTTGTCTCTTGCAGCCACCATTTTGATCATTGTCCTCTCACCACGGCTCAGAGAGCTTGTTCTTCCCCTGGTGGAAGGACACCAGATGACTAGGTCAGAAGTCCAGGTGTGCACTGAGAGATGTGAGCATGTACACCCTGTAGGGGGGGAGATGAACCCAAATGAGCTCAAATGTCATCAGCTACTCCAGTGGAGGCCATGAAAGCCTGTGGGACTGTGTATAGAGGTTACTTCATGTTGAGAGTAACTTCCCCAAGAAAACACCTGAATGCAGCACTTTGATGTGCTTGAACCGAAGTCCCTGTGTCCTCCCTGGAGACCTGCTACAGCTCTACCACCCAGACCCAGTTGCTGCACAGTTTTGTGACTGATGACGGCACCATCTCCGCTCACAGACGTGTTAGAACTCTTGCAGGTAATGAGTGGGTTTTTTGTGGGTTTTTTTATGTGTATGTGTTTTTTTTGCTAGTTTGTTTGTTTTTCTAGTGGCCACACCCTATGAGCAGTACTGGGCTGTATGCCACCCACATGGTTTTGCAAGAGCCATGGACTGGATGGTCTGTCTCCAGAAGGCAGCTTCACCTTGGCTGTGGGGATTTCTATCCCCTGCAATAATCATTTCATTCTTGACCCAGATACAGTTTTGTGGCCTCAGTGTAGCTGGTGACGTCTTCTGTGATTTTTCCCCATTGCTGGAGATCTCCTGCAGTAACACTGTGACACTCATGCTTTCATAACCTGCACTTTAAACCAGGTGTGCCTGTGGATGCATCACTGCTCTCTGACCCGGTGTAGACAGGCAGAAGGACTCCACCTGCTCCTCTCACCTCTCCTCACCTCACCTGTGCCACTGTTTTTACAGCATCCTTATCCTTGATTGTGGGATGCCCAGAACAGCCCTCCCAAGACAGTCTGAGGAAGTCTTTTTTCTACACCACCCTCACATCTCTGCTCACAGAATCCCAAAATGTCAGGGGTTGGAAGGGCCCTGGAAAGCTCATCCAGTGCAATCCCCCCATGGAGCAGGAACACCCAGATGAGGTTACACAGGAAGGTGTCCAGGCGGGTTGGAATGTCTGCACAGAAGGAGACTCCACAACCCCCCTGGGCAGCCTGGGCCAGGCTCTGCCACCCTCAGAAGGAAGAAGTTTCTTCTCAAATTTAAGTGGTCCCAATCATATGGGACCTCCCCAGTGAGCCAGGACTGTTGGAAGATGATGGAGAGCGGCTTGGCAAGTTCTTTTGCTAGCTCCCTCATCACCCTAGGATGGATCTCATCTGGTCCCATAGACTTGTGAGGATCCAGATGGCTCAGTAAATCACCAACTATTTCCTCCTGGAATACAAGGGGCCTATTTGGCTTCCTATCTCTGTCAACCACCTCCAGAGATGAGTTGTCCTGCGGGCCACCTGTCTTACTGGTAAAAACTGAGGCAAAGTAGGTATTAAGTACCTCAGCTTTCTCCTCATCTTTGTTAACTATATTTCCTTCAGAGTCCAACAGAGAATGGAGGTTTTCCTTGCCCCTCCTTTTGTTATTAACATATTTGAAGAAGGACTTTTTATTATCCCTGACAGAATTGGCCAAGTTAACTTCAAATTGCACTTTTGTTTCCCTGATCTTTTTTCTGCATGATCTAGCTATTTCCATAAATTCTTCATAAGTAGCCAGCCCTTTTTTCCACAGTCGGTAAAGTCTCTTTTTATTCCTGATTTCATTCAGAATCTCCCTGTTTAGCCACGCCGGTTGTCTCCCCCGCTGGCTAGCCTTTCGGCACACTGGTATAGCCTGTTCCTGTGCACTCAAAACCACCTGCTTGAATCATGTCCAACCCTCCTGGGCCCCCTTGTTTTCAAGCATTGTTTCCCAGGGTATGCTCTGAACTAGACTTCTGAATAGGCAAAAATCTGCCCTCCGGAAGTCCAGCGTAGAGGTTTTGTTAATGGTTCTCCCTGCATCTCTGAGTATTGAAAATTCTATTATTTCATGGTCGCTATGCCCCAGGCGGCCTCCAACCACTACATCTCCCACCAGCCCTTCTCTGTTTGTAAACAGTAGGTCTAGCGGGGTCTTGCCCCTGGTGGGCTCATTTACCAGCTGATGAAGGAAATTGTCCTCTATACACTCTAGGAACTTCCTAGACTGCCTCTTCTGTGCAGTACTGAGCTCCCAGCAGATATCCGGCAGGTTAAAGTCACCCACAAGAACAAGGGCCGTCGATTTTGAGACATCTGCCAGCTGCTTGTAGAATAATTCATCTCCTTCATCGTCCTGGTTGGGTGGTCTGTAACAGACACCCACGAGGATGTCAGCCTTGTTGGACTTCCCCCTGATTCTGGTCCACAGGCACTCAACCTTGTCACTGCTGACCTCAAGTTTAACAGAGTCGAGTGACTCTCTAACACATAAAGCCACCCCTCCACCTCTCCTACCCTGCCTATCTTTTCTGAAGAGCTTGTAGCCACACATAGCAGCACTCCAGTCATATGAGTCATCCCACCATGTTTCTGTGATGGCAACTATGTCATAGCTTTCCTGCTGCACGATGGCTTCCAGCTCCTCTTGTTTGTTGCCCATACTGTGTGCATTAGTGTACATGCACTTCAAGTGGGCTGCTGATTTCCCTAATTCGGGCTTTCCATCCGTAGGCTGATTTTTGGAGAGCCCAGTTTCAATCCCTTCCCCCTTCAAACCTAGTTTAAAGCCCTCCTGATCAGCCCTGCCAGCTTATGGGCTATAGTCCTCTTGCTCTCCCTAGAAGGATGAAGCCCATCTGATTTGAGGAGACTGGGTACCACGGAGCTTGGCCCATGGTCAAAAAACCCCAAATTTTGACGGTGACACCAATCCTTAAGCCACCTGTTGATGAGATGGGCTTTTCTGCTCCTCTCTTTATTTAGTTCCTCATCCATCCCAGCTAGCACAGGAACTGAGGCAAATATCACTTGTGCTCCCGTCCCATGAACTGACTGACCCAGTGCTTTAAAGTCCTTTTTAATTATCTTGATACTTCTTCTGTTGATGTCCTCGCTGCCAGCTTGGACTACTAACAGGGGATAGTAGTCTGAGGGCTGAATTAGCTCTGGAAGTCTTCTATTAATGTCCCTCACCCTGGCCCCAGGAAGGCAGCAGACCTCCCTGTGGGATGGGTCTGGGCGACATATAGGGCCCTCTGTTCCCCTCAGAAGAGAGTCGCCGACTACTACCACTCTTCTTTTTTTTTTTCCTCTTACAGCTGCAGTTATGATTCTTTTTGTTGATGAGGTCCATCCAGAGGGCTCTCCAGGTGGATCTTCTTGGGTGTCCTCTGCCTGATTTTCAGGGTCCAGGGCCTCATATCTATTTGTTAGGGGCACCAAGGGTGGTGATGGGGTTTGAGAGAGGGTTCTTTTACCTCTCTGATCAGGGACCTGTTTCCATTCCCCCCCATTAATTAGATCTGCTGTATCCGCCTTATGGCAGGAGGGACAAGGCTTTGCCATCTCCTGTTGCACACCCTTAGGAGTCAAAAGAGCCTGACCCCACCAGTCTATTTCTTCTTCACTCTCCCTAATGCTCCTTAGTCTCTCCACCTCTTCCTTAAGCTCTGCCACTAGGCACAATAAGTCATTCACCTGGTCACATTGTACACAGGTGCCTCCCATACCATTCTCGGATACTAATGCCAGGCACAGACACTCTGCGCAGCCAGAAGCCTGGGTGGCTGCATCCTTCTTGGCAGGTAGTGTCTGTGTAGACACACTCTTTGTATTAACGGCAGCAACAGCTTTCCTTTTTCTAGAAACCATTGCTACCCTTAGCTAAATTGGGGACAAGAAAACAAAATGTAACCCCGGACAAACTCACCTACAAGAGCTAGTTGTGTCCAGTCTACTTGCCCTGCCACACCCCAGTCTGTGTCACCAGCAACAAGTGAGAGGTCTAACAGCGAGGAGTGACAGAAACTCTGAGCCCTACTGCACGAGCAGCCCGAGTCGCTGCTGCAGCACCGTGTGGGTGGTGCTCACCTGCCTCACAAGCACTTCACCTTCCAGCGCCTGATGGGCAGCGACTTGTCGCTGCCCTCCAAGAGGCTTTTTCAAAGCAAGGGGGAGGGGTGTGACTCCCGTCACCGTGGTAACGGTCGCGCCACGTCAGCCGGTTCCACAAGGGCTGCCGGGGACTCCCGGGTAGCGGAATCGAAAACGCGACCAGAAACCCCTCTCTTTACCCTCTCTTACCTCTGTAGCTTCGAGATTTCGCTCCCGGCTCCTGCAGAGCTGGCTTCAGTCAACTGATCCGAGGAACTGACAGAAGATGAGTGAAAGACTGTGGTGCTAAATGCCTTCTTGCATCAGTCTTTAATAGCCAGAACAGTTGTGCTGCAGGTACCCAGCCCCCTGAGCCAGAAGACAAGGATGGGGAACAAAATGAGGCCCCAGCACTCCAAGCAGAAATGGTTGGCAACCTACTATACCACATGTACAAGTCTATGGGGCCACGGGCTATGGGGCCTTTTTGTGGCCAAGAAGGCCAATGGCACCTTGGGGTTTATTAGAAGGGGTGTGGTTAGTAGGTCAAGAGAGGTTTTTCTCCCCCTCCACTCTGCCCTGGAGAAACCACACCTGGAATATTGTGTCCAGTTGTGGCCCCTCAGTTCCAGCAGGACAGGGAACTGCTGGAGAGAGTCCAGCGCAGCCACCAAGATGCTGGAGGGAGTGGAGCATCTCCCGTGTGAGGAAAGGCTGAGGGAGCTGGGGCTCTGGAGCTGGACAAGAGGAGACTGAGGGGGGACTCATTCATGGGGATCAGTATGGAAAGGGTGAGTGTCAGGAGGATGGAGCCAGGCTCTTCTGGTGACAACCAGTGATAGGACAAGGGGCAATGGGTGCAAACTGGAACACAGGAGGTTCCACTTAAATTTGAGAAGAAACTTCTTCCTTCTGAGGGTGGCAGAGCCTGGCCCAGGCTGCCCAGGGGGGTTGTGGAGTCTCCTTCTGTGCAGACATTCCAACCCGCCTGGACACCTTCCTGTGTAACCTCATCTGGGTGTTCCTGCTCCATGGGGGGATTGCACTGGATGAGCTTTCCAGGGCCCTTCCAACCCCTGACATTTTGGGATTCTGTGAGCAGAGATGTGAGGGTGGTGTAGAAAAAAGACTTCCTCAGACTGTCTTGGGAGGGCTGTTCTGGGCATCCCACAATCAAGGATAAGGATGCTGTAAAAACAGTGGCACAGGTGAGGTGAGGAGAGGTGAGAGGAGCAGGTGGAGTCCTTCTGCCTGTCTACACCGGGTCAGAGAGCAGTGATGCATCCACAGGCACACCTGGTTTAAAGTGCAGGTTATGAAAGCATGAGTGTCACAGTGTTACTGCAGGAGATCTCCAGCAATGGGGAAAAATCACAGAAGACGTCACCAGCTACACTGAGGCCACAAAACTGTATCTGGGTCAAGAATGAAATGATTATTGCAGGGGATAGAAATCCCCACAGCCAAGGTGAAGCTGCCTTCTGGAGACAGACCATCCAGTCCATGGCTCTTGCAAAACCATGTGGGTGGCATACAGCCCAGTACTGCTCATAGGGTGTGGCCACTAGAAAAACAAACAAACTAGCAAAAAAAACACATACACATAAAAAAACCCACAAAAAACCCACTCATTACCTGCAAGAGTTCTAACACGTCTGTGAGCGGAGATGGTGCCGTCATCAGTCACAAAACTGTGCAGCAACTGGGTCTGGGTGGTAGAGCTGTAGCAGGTCTCCAGGGAGGACACAGGGACTTCGGTTCAAGCACATCAAAGTGCTGCATTCAGGTGTTTTCTTGGGGAAGTTACTCTCAACATGAAGTAACCTCTATACACAGTCCCACAGGCTTTCATGGCCTCCACTGGAGTAGCTGATGACATTTGAGCTCATTTGGGTTCATCTCCCCCCCTACAGGGTGTACATGCTCACATCTCTCAGTGCACACCTGGACTTCTGACCTAGTCATCTGGTGTCCTTCCACCAGGGGAAGAACAAGCTCTCTGAGCCGTGGTGAGAGGACAATGATCAAAATGGTGGCTGCAAGAGACAACAGCCCCAAGCTGGCACACAGCAGCATGATAGACTGTTTCTGTGCCTCTCTTGCACATACATGGTGCCCTGCTCTTCTGGGACATCCCATCTCCCCACAGAGCCTTTCACCAAAGAGGTCACATCTGCACTGGCCTGGCCAACCATTCCTGCACCCTATCTCCACACTCCCCACAGCCCCCGATCAGGGGGGTTTGCTTTGTAGAGCAGGTTTGCCTCAGTGCCTGGACTGTGCTGACTCTGAGGGGCCATACTGGTCAGGCTGGGAGGCAGACGCAGTTGATGGTAGACACTGCCACTGATGGCCTCCCAGACCAGCTCTTAGGTGACCATGAAAGGAGCTCAGAGGGACCCTGCCTTGTTCACCATCTGTGTGGGTGCTGGCCACCAACAAGAAAAACCAGACCAGCTCGAAGTCTCTTGAAAGCCACACTGGGACCCTGATATCACACTGAGCCCACAGAGAAACAAACACAACAAAGAGCCTTTACAGAGTCTGTTCCTTAGGCGTGTTCTTTAGAAAAACTTTGAAAGAAGACCTAAAGCTTCAGGCACTGTGCTAGGGAGATCCCCTTGCTAATGGAAGTGCTGTCTGAGGCCAGCTCTGTCACAAAAGTGCCCATTGCCTCTCCCTGTCTGCAGCCACAGGACTGTGACCAAGCCTTGGGAGTACTCAGGTCTTGCACCAACACAAGGGCACAGAAGCAGAGAGGAGAAATGGAAAGAGAACAGCTCTGGAAAGAACAAGGCTGGTGCTCCCTAGCAGTGTTGCTGTGCTAAGACTCTTTTCCCTCCACCTCTGCACTCAGACACTTTTCCTTCATCTTCACAAAGGTCTAAGAGGCAGGATCTGAGACAAACAATTCACTGCATGGTCCTTTATTTTGTTTAAATACACAGAGAGCATGGCTTCTCGTTTACAAGGTCTGTGACTCAGACTGTAAAGGTAGATGGTAAATTAGAACTGGGATGAATAATGACATTTGTTTCTGAACGATATTATCACTGGATAAAAACAGCAAAATGAAACAAGCCTTCTCCAAACTCCAAACAAAAATCTGCAACTACAAACTGTACAAAAGAAAGGCTGGACATGTCATGAGTTATATCATGGGTGATGTGAAGAAGCTGGGCAGTTTATTGCTTTTGAAATCCAGCCATTAGTTTTCTCAGGGCATCCTTGAGCTCCTGGTTCCTCATGCTGTAGATGAGGGGGTACAGTGTTGAAGGCACCACTGAGTACAGAAATGACACCACCAGATACAGCAACGCGTAAGAGATTGAACAGGGCTTCAGGTAGGCAAACATGCCAGTGCTGACAAACAGGGAGACCACAGACAGGTGAGGGAGGCACGTGGAAAAGGCTTTGTGCCGTCTCTGTTCAGAGGGGATCCTCAGCACGGCCCTGAAGATCTGCACACAGGATAGCACAATGAATACAAAACACCCAAATATTGTTAAGACACCGACCACAAGCAAACCAGCATCCCTAAGGTAGGTTTCTGAGCAGGAGAGCTTGAGGATCTGGGGGATCTCACAGAAGAACTGGTGCAGGGCATTGCCCTTGCAGAGCGGCAGTGAAAATGTATTGGCCGTGTGCAGCAGAGCCATGAGAACCCCATTGGCCCAGGCATCTGCTACCATGTGGACACAAGCTCTGCTGCCCAGGAGGGTCCCGTAGTGCAGGGGTTTGCAGATGGCAACGTAGCAGTCATAGGACATGATGGCAAGGAGATAAAACTCTGCTGCAGTATGTAAGACAAAGACCTGGGCAGCACATCCTGTGTAGGAGATGGCCATGGTGTCCCAGAGGGAACTGGCCATGGATTTGGGGACAGTGGTGGAGATGGAGCCCAGGTCGAGGAGGGAGAGGTTGAGCAGGAAGAAGTACATGGGGGTGTGGAGGTGCTGGTCCCAGGCTATGGTGGTGATGATGAGGCCGTTGCCCAGGAGGGCAGCCAGGTAGATGCCCAGGAAGAGCCAGAAGTGCAAGAGCTGCAGCTCCCGTGTGTCTGTGAACGGCAGGAGGAGGAACTGGGCGATGGAGCTGCTGTTGGACATTTTCTGCCTCTTGGACTTGGGGACCTATTCACAGAGGAAAAGACAGTGAAAGACAAGGGTACAATTTTTCTGAAGAAAACCTATGCTTTTTCTCATAGAACATCATGGTGTGCCCAATGCACTCCCCCCCCAACACACACTTCGTCTCCTGTTTCAGGAAGACTTTTGCAGGTCCCTGTCCTAAGCTGTGGTTGGTGCTAGCTCAGGGGCTCTGCTTATGCTCTGCAGGAGTCAGTCTGGCCCTACAGCAACAGGTAAATAGGAATAAGGACTGATATCAGATTAAGTAACCTGATATCAAAGAGCTTTCCAACATTTTTGCTCCCAGTTCACCCAACTCAAGAGAAGAGCTGTGGGGATTTTGCATGGTGTATTCAGTTCTCATTACGCCACCACACCTGAGGAGTGCTTTAAAGACAGAATTATTTGGTATTTGTACTTCTCTGAGAATGAAACCTTTTCGGTCCTTAGAGGCAATGGGACCTCCCCTTAGTGCAGGGTTAAACGATCTGGCCTTTCCATCAGCTCTGGTCTCAGCTACCCTGTCTGGCAGCTCTTTAAGCTGGAGGACAGTGACTCCCATATGTTCCCCTGAGAAGAAACCACACACTGCTGAGAGCAGAGGAGTCCAGTGCCTGCTCACCTCAGGGGGACAGTGCACTGTATAAGGGTATGTCAGGGTTTCGAAGTCGTACAGAACATCTCAGATAAACCCTGAGGACACCAAAACATTTTTGATTGTACACTGAGGTGGTGAAATAACTTCATGGCTTAGCTGCCAGCCTACAGCTCCCCCGTACAATGCTCTAGGAGTCACAGTCTCCTGTACAAACTTGTCAACTCCATCACTGTACAACTTGCCACTGTGTCACAGCAGCAAACTGAAAGCACAGGCTCCAGAAAGTGCCTTCCCCTTCAGGTAGCCCCTGCTTTGACCTTTCTCTTGAAAAATCCCCTTAGAAAAATCCTGCTCTCAAGCATTTTCTTCTTCACATTGCAGAAACAGGGAGAGCTGTCCTGCCTTATCCTCTCAGCCATGGGATGTACCATCTTCAGGTGACCACTCTGGCAACCCCATCTGCTGCAGAGCTCTGCAGCCACAGACTTATTATGTTGGGGGCTCTAAAGGTTTTGCCTCTGGAGAGCTGTATGTTGTCTTCATACTTCCAAAAGCCTTTAATATCTACTTTTTCCATCTCCCCCCGGTGCTGCAGGCAGAGCCCTCAGCCCTGCTGCATGTGCAGAGGAGCTGCTCCTGGGCAGAGCTGTCTCTCTGCAGCACTGCTGCTTCCATGAGCTCCCTGTGTCCCAGGAGCCCAGCCCAGCTCAGCAGCACAGGAGCAGCACAAGGTGACACTTCCTTTGCCCCTGTAGGTGTCCCAGAGGAACCTACTGTGAAACAGGCTGAATCATCACTGATGTTCCCTCCCTCAGCTGGCAGGGGACACTTCTTTCCAACTGTGTAACTTCTCCTATCAGAATTAGATTTAGGTCCAGGGATCACCATTTCTTGGCCCATCCTTAGTCATGGTCAGGAAGACATCTCCTTTACCCCTGCTGAGGAAAAGCATCCAGCTGAGTAAATTGGGGCATCTCATCCTGGGTTTGTAGTCCTGGGGCTAGAAGGGGACTCAGCTCCCTCCCATGCTTATGTTACAGAAAATTCCTTCTCCCTAGGTTTGCCAAAGCGGAGACTCAGACATGGATTCCAGAAATTCTTCTTAAATAGATAATGTATTGGTAAAGTACAGTGTAGAGAGCAGCTTTAGCTGGGACCTCCAGAAAAGGGACCCCAACCAAAGAAAACCCTGGGCAGCTTTACCCATAAAAGCTCAGCTTCCCACACCTTTGGGTCAATTCCAGCCAAGTGTAAAATTAGTGGCTGGGGTCTCCCTATTCTTCATCGGAACTCTTTGCTTTCATCAGGTGGGCCGTTTCTTGTCTCTGTGGGTAATTGTTTGTGTTTTCACCAACCAGACTACATGTCAATCTAAGACCTGTCCTTCACTTGCTATTTTGCGTGTTCAGCTGGGAAGAAAAATAGACTTTTGCAATAACCAAAATATTCTCCAGTTTTTTGTCTTTAGATGCGCCATCCCATTTTGTTACTTATCTCTAGGGACTTAGTTCCTGCTGATGACCAAAAGCTCCTTTATCTCCTAGCTTGAACCAGCTCTGAGGCCCGTTTAGTCAGAAAGTTGGAAAGTTCACACCTTGAGGCCTAAGCCTACTTGGTTACTTATGCTAAGTGAGTTATACTAAGCAAGTTCTATATAAGCAATTTCTAAACAAGTTCTATAAGAAGAAGTATACCAAATAGTTCAGTAAGCTAAGGCACTCTATTTCCTAACACCTAATACAAACCCACAGGTGGTGGGATTCTTCTTGCCCTAATTCAAGTGTGTACAAAATACCCTTGTCTGAGCTCCAAGTTAATTATTGGAGATGGAGGGCAGGAGCGAGCTGTTCAGAAACAAACACCTGGTAATACGTGAAGTGCCAGCAGTGGTCCAAGGTGCCTGGAGCTAGATGCAAAGTCTAAGAGAGCAATGCTGAGAGACGGGGAGGCATCTGAGGGCATCTTCTTGGAGGCTGGTGGGCAAGTCCATTGGCCAGGGGAAATGACAGCAGAAGCCCACTTTCAGGGTGACAACCTATTCCTTCATTATTCTCAGGGCACACTGCAGAGGTATTTAGCTGAGCAAATGAAGTCAGGTGCCATAAGGAGAGCTGAGTCTCCCTCATTCTCTTCACCACCAGCTGTGTTTTTTACATCTTCTTTGAGTACAACAGCACTTGTCTTACATACATTCTTCCACTGCCTAACCTGATTCAGGGCTGCTGGATCTCAATTTGATGTCCAAATACAGGCCTGTAATGCTAGGAAAGGTGCCAGGTCTCTCCAGCACAACTGCATGTAGCTGACATAGACAACACAGGTCCTACACAGGAACCCTGTCCCCATTCAGAACAATTGTCTAGGTAACATCCAGGGCATCTTTAACAGATTTGGTGCCTTTGGTCCAGTGGCTGAAACACATCAGTCCAGTGACATAAGGTCTCTTCCACCTCTGTCAGGTAGGTGCTGGGCAAGGCATGAATGCAAAACACATCACACCAGGATCTCCAATCCTGTACATTCCCTCTTAAACTACACTGGTTGCTGTCTCCCACATCATTTAACTATCCCCTTGATGATATAATCATGGATCAGGCCACAATGTGCCTGTATAGTACCCAAGAACATTTTCAAAAGAAACTCTTCCTTCCCAAGATCAGCTTCACCTCCACCACAGGCCTCAGGGCTGCAGAGACACAAGAGACAGCAAACCTTTCTCCTGCTCAGACTGCACAGCCCAGATCTGTTTCCCTCTGGCCTTGGGGAGAGCAGGGTTCACTCTCTTTGTGGGCACTTCATTTCTTCTTCCATCCACTCCAGCAAGCCTCTACTTGAAGAAAAGCCTTTGCACACCGAAGGTCTTGTGCACGTTTCCCAACCACAAGCCTGCTCCCAGCCATGGTGCCACAGCTGAGCTGCTGCAGCCCAGACGGGCACCAATGTCCTCAGCCTGAGGTGCAGAGAGGAGGAGCCAGAGCCCCACATGCCATCCCTTTGTTTGAAGTAATAACAGCTGAGGCATTCTGGGACAGTTCACATGATTGGGGTGGTGTGTGGAAATAGGATGATCAGAAGATACAAGCCAGCTCAGCAGTGGGAATGTCCTCCATGTGAAGGAGCTGCTTAGATATGTGGAGCTCCTCTATGGGATGAACAAGTCAGGTGAGACCTTGGGGGTGAGGGTCAGAGGAGACACTGGTAAGGGCGTCATCAGGATGGGAGACAAGAAAACTGCAGTTTGGATTAGGACATAGACATAGCCTTACTTAAGCAACCCAATGCTTTTTCCAGGTCAATCACCCCAAATTCCCCTTGGGTACTTTAATGGCCTAGAAGGAGACTAAAATAACATGTAAACAATACTGGATGTTTCTGGAGGATCTTGGACAGAGCTGTAGTTTTGGCCCGTCCCTGTGCTGCTGGAGCTGGCGAGAGCACAAGGGCATGGGTCTGATCCAGACACTGCCCAGCCACCGGGACCAGTCCTTCCTACCAGTGGCCTCTTCCCTCCCAGACTGGAGCCCCGTGGGGCTGAGGTTCAGAGAGAGCAGAGGGCACGGGGGGCCTGGCAGTGCTGAGACCCCTCTGTCCCACTGCCAGGGCCAACATGTGCCAGGGTCTTGTTTAGCACCTGGGGGCAGGGAGGGGAGAGGGGCCTGGAGAAGAGCCCTTGGCGGGTCTGTGCTTCAAGGCAGGGAAGGAGGATGTGGCTGCAGGCTGTGGGCTCCGGGCTGGAACAGGGCAGCTGAGGCTCAGCTGCACAGCCCTCCCCACAGGCACCTGGGGCAGCCCTCGTCCAGCCCGGCGCTGGGGCCCGGGGGGGTGTTCTCACCAAACACTCTCCAATGCGATGTGTCTGATGCGTCTGGACCAGGGTGCTGAGCTTCCTCCAGCCCAGGAACTCTGCACAGGCCAGCAGGGTGTCCCTAGAGGCCTGCAGAGAAGCAGAGGCTGGGAGATGGCACCACAGCCCAGGGGAGGACACCTGGCACCCTCCCTCCTCTTGACCCTTCCCAACAACTCTGGTCACTGCACCTTGGCCACGCTCTTGCTCTGGTCCTGCATACGGAGGAACAGCGGGAGCAGGACCAGCTTCACTGTCCTCCTCATCATCTTCTTGTTTCTCCCCACCACAGTCTCCAGCACATCTCTGAAGAGGCTGATGGAAACCTCCCGCACCAGGCTGGACTCCTGGTAGGGAGGAGGATGGGGAACTTCAGCAACAGCCACTCCCAGCCCACGGTGAGCAAGGGCGTCAGCGTGGCTGATGTGAGGGGTCGGATCCCCACCACAGGAGCCGTGGGCCAGAGCCGCAGCTGAGGCTGAATGGCCCCAGAGCCCTGAAAGGCCACGCAAGAGGAGCACGAGGGGAGCCCTGCCCGAGGGCTGCCCACAGGGCTGGGCTGAGGGGCAGCTGTCTTTGCCGAGTGCCCATCTGTAGGGCTGGGGCAGGGGCTCCCACGGCAGCCTTACATCATCAAAGAGGCGCAGGAGGCTCTCCGCCAGCTGCAGAGTGATGGGGCTCGCCTCCTCCCTGCCCAGGTGACCCGTCATGTTCCTGCAGACTACCAGGGCCTTCCTCTTGACATCAGTGCTGGCATACTGCACGGCGTCCATGATGTCTGGCAGCAGGACCAGTATTTTCCTGGCCTGTAAGAAACACACTTTCCTCATTGTGAAGCGCTGAAAGACCACCCTGCAAAAAAGGCTCTGGCCACTGAGGCCCAGCCTCCCGTCCGGCTTCCCAGCAGCTGGCACAGGAGTCGCTGCAGCAGCCTCCTGACAGGCAGCGGCCACTGATGGGGATGTGGGGAGAGCATGGAGCAGGGAAGGGGGTGCAGGAGAGCAGTGTCCCCTGCTCAGCCCCGTCCTTGCCTGACAAGCCTGAAGGGGCAGAGGGATGGGAAACCCTCGGTGCCTGGAGGGCTCCCCAGGCACCCACCAGCCGCCTCCCTACAAAAGTCTTCTCTCCGTGCTGATTTCAGCTATATGGCCTCACATTATGTGCGGCTCCATGTGGAAACTGATGACTGGATGTTGTTCTGAAGCAATAAATTGTCCCTTATCTGCTGCATAGCAGCCTTAATGTAACTCACTGCAGGCTCGACCTGTCTTCTTTATTTGTTGTGATGGTGCGATTTTAAAATTGTGTTCATGTTTTCATCCTTTACTGATTCACTGTCTGCTTTTCTTTTCATACCTAATGGCTGGGCAAATGACGAGCCCTGCTCTCTGGGTCTTTAAATGAAATAAAGGACTTTCCAAGACAATTTTTTTCCCTGAGATCCTTTCTCAAAGGCCTTTGTGGAGCTGCAGGGACAGTTCGTGTGCGTGGGTAGAGGGGAACACAGTCGGGGAACGGCAGCAGTGCCAGGGAGCACCAGCGCTTGCTCTTCCAGAGCTGTTCTCGTTCCACTGCCGCACTCTCCTTCTGATCCCTTGTGTTGGTGCCAGGCCTGAGTTGCTCTGGCAGGACGTGGCTCCGCCCGGCCCGGGGCTGGATGCGGGAAGCTCCTCAGAGCTCCCAGCCCAGCTCCTCCGTGGCCCGCCCCGACAGCCGCGCTCGGGGAATCCGGGCGCCGAGAGGTTCCGCCCCTGCACCTCCAACAGCTCCCGCTGCCCACCCGGGGAACCGGGGAACCCAGCCCGTCACCCACCGGCCGCGCCGAACTCCCGCCCGGCGCTCAGCCGGACCACCCGCATAGAGCGCGCCGCCCTCGGTGAAGGACCCGTTACCATAGCGACAGGGGCTGCGCCGCGGGGGGCCGGCCTTGGAAAGCCCTCGCTTCCATAGCAACGGGGGTGTCTGCTGCACAGCCTGACTAGAAATGTCCCCAGAGCTCCTGCCCGTCTCACCCTCGCTCCTCTGTCCCCAGGCCACACGGTGAAGGGACCAGAGCGGCCCCGCTGTCACCTGGGCTGGAGCAGCCTCGCAGCACCTTTTCTTACATCTACTTAGAGCTGAACAAAGTTCAGCCCAGTCTGCTCAAAGGGGGGTCTCTCATTAGTGTCTCTTTCTGTCTAATTGGATTCAGACCAAGAGGCTCCATCTGGTTCCCACTGATTCTGAGTTTGGAGCAAAAGCCGAGGAAACCATGAAGAGCTTGAGTCCTATGTGCTGCTCGGCGTGAAAAAGCACTGGCCCCGGGTCCTGAGGTTATCTGGAGCACTGAGGAGCCGCATGTCCACGGAGCCCTGGTGTCCACGGAGCCCTGGTGTCCACGGAGCCCTGGTGTCCACGGAGCCCTGGTGTCCATTGAGCCCTGGTGTCCACGGAGCCATGGTGTCCACGGAGCCCTGGTGTCCACGGAGCCCTGGTGTCCACGGAGCCCTCGTGTCCATGGAGCCCTGGTGCCCACGGAGCCCTGGTGTCCACGGAGCCCTGGTGTCCATGGAGCCCTGGTGTCCACGGAGCCCTGGTGTCCACGGAGCCCTGGTGTCCACGGAGCCCTGGTGTTCATGGAGCCCTGGTGTCCACGGAGCCCTGGTGTTCATGGAGCCCTGGTGTCCATGGAGCCCTGGTGTCCACGGAGCCCTGGTGTCCACGGAGCCCTGGTGTCCACGGAGCCCTGGTGTTCATGGAGCCCTGGTGTTCACGGAGCCCTGGTGTCCACGGAGCCCTGGTGCCCACGGAGCCCTCGTGACCACGTAGCCCTGGTGTCCACGGAGCCCTCGCTGTCCAGGGGCTGAGAGGGACTGAAACCATGGGAACATGTGCAGAGATCAGTGACATGGAAAACACTCCAAGGAGCCAAGACTGAGTGTGATTTTCCTTTAGCCTTCAGATCTAATGTGGTTAATTAGAGAAAATTCAGACAGGTAGTCAAAGTGAAAAATATCAAAGCAGAAAGGCAAAGTGAATAAAATGTTTGATTTTTAATGTCCATTCTGCACTGATCCTGGTTTGTTTGTTCACGGGGACGTCCTTGAGTAGAGTCTGCAGCGCTGGCCCGTGCGGCTGGGGGACTCAGCCCCACACCCTTTGCAAACCCGCAGTGCTGCTCCAGAGCCAGGCTCGCTCTGCACCACCCGTGGTCTGGACCAGCTCATGGTGCTGCAGCGTCCCAGGCAGACATCAGGTGTCTGACCAGGAACAGCCAGCGCCATCGTAGGGCCCAGTGCCCCCGAGGTGCTGTCCTGGGATTGCCATCTGTCCCACAGGGCCCAGGGACACCAGAGGACCTTGCAGTGCAGGTGGAGCCAGGCAGCGGGTCCCGGGACATCTGCACTGGCACCAGGTGTCTGTGTCCCTGGACCTGAAGACATCTGTGTCCTACAGCCATTCCAGTTCTGGAGAACACTTTCCTTTTCAGAAACAGGAAATTCCCCCCCAAACTTAAAAAAGCTGAAATGTGTGCTGACACCTTTCTTTGCTTTGTCTTTGTCCTCAGTTCTTACTTTCATTTTCGTTGACATTAAATGATGCAGAGCCCCATGCCCCCAAAATCTTCCCTGCCCAGGACTCCTCAGTCTTTGCCCAGAAGAGAGGTGTCAACCTCTCTTCACTGGTCTAGGTGTTGGTTTAGATGGTCACCCATAGCACAGGAGGATTCATGTCCCTCAGTATCTCCAGTCAGAACCAGGGCCCAACATCATCATGGGATCGTTAGGGAGCTGAGGGTGAAGGGACCTCAGGAGTCTGCAGTCCAGCCTGTCACAAACTGGGTCAGACCAAGGTGTTCAAGCCTTGATACAGTCCAAGTTTGAAAACCCACAAGAAATGACACTGTGACTCCCCTCTGGGTTCCTGGCTGAGCTCATGGGGCAAACATTGTCCTTGTGTCCTGACTGAACCTCTTCTCTTTCCCATTCCACCCATAGTCTTGTGTCCTCCAGCCATGTGCCATGGTGCAGAGCCTGGCCCTGTGTCCTTGGTGGCTCCTTGGGACAGGAAGGCTGGGATGAGATCCAGTCAGACCTGAGGGCCCTTGGTTTGCTGAGGTTCTGCAAGACGAGCTCTCCGGTCAGACGGGGTGTCCCTGGGGAACCGGGATGCCCACGGGGGGGAATTAAAGGGTCTGGGAGGGACCCAGGCATCCAGGAAGAGGGGACCCAGGCATCTGGAGAAGGTTCTAGACCTCTAGAAATCCTGGAGAACCTCAAAGTCCAGGATGAGGCATTTTAGGGCAAATTGGGCTGGAATTGGGTCTTCCCCATCCCCCCCCCAGCTCGAGCTCTTGACTAATCAGGAGAGGGGAAAAAGTGGATCTTGCACTGTGATTGGCTGAGGGAGAGGGAGGCGGGTGAAGGTGGCGGCCAATCAGGGGAGAGGTGGAGATGGGACGTGGCAGCCACAAGGGGGCACGCCACTGCCAAGGAGGGACCCAGGCATCCGGGTGATCCCTCCGACCCCCAGATGGGGGTAAAATCCATAGTCTGGGGGGGGGTTAAAATTGGGTTGTAAAATAGTACTGGGCAGGGCAGAATGTGGCAAAAAGCGGGTTTGGATAAAAAAAGGCAAAAAATGGTCAGTTTTGGTTGTTTGTGTGGGGAGTGTTTCCTGGGAGTAAAGAGACAAATCAGGGATTTTCCCAAAAAATAAAAGTTTATGGTTTCTTTAATATGTAAAATGGTGGGTTTTCAAAGCAAGTGATTTTTGAGCACAGAAATGCTTGCTTTTTTTTTTTTGGCCAGAAAAGGGAAGATTTTTGACCACAAAAGTGAAGATTTTGCGGCATAGAAGTGAAGACTTTGGGAGGAGAAAAATCAAGGGCTTTGGGTGCAAATTTCCATATTTTGGGGGCACAAAATTAAGTCTCATCCAAGTTGCTGATGTACATATTGAAGGGCACGGGTCACAGAACTGACCTGAGGGACCCACCAGACACCGGCCCCAACTGGTTGCGTTGACCTCAACTCTGTTCTCCCCTCAGCTCACGGTCCCGTCACTGCCCGACCGCCCAGAACACCCCCTCGGCTCAGCCGCCAGTCCCAGCATTTTTATTGGAGCTCCAAACGCACAGAAACGTCCCCAAACCCCTGAAGTTCAGCCCAAACTCCCCCCTGCAGCGCCCCCTACAGCAGCCCTGCAGGCCCCACACGTTCCCTGTGGCCCAACCCGCCGGGGGCTCCCAGCTCCCCCTAGAGGTGGGAGGGCGCCCCCCCGGCCACCACCAGGGTCTCTCCCACCACGTAGGCAGCGTCAGGTGAGCACAGGAAGGTTACGACCTTGGCCACGTCCTCTGGGGTGCCCAGCCTGGGTGAGAGGTCACAGGGTCACTCGGGGTCAACGAACAGGGGAGGGTGGAGGGGAAGGGGACCCAGGCGTCCAGGCCCGGCTCACCTGTCGATGCCCATGGCGGCCATGACGCGCTGCAGCGTGGGCTCATCCTCCCACAGCTGCAGGGGAAGGATGTGGTCATGGCCACGCCCCATATGCCACACCCCCTGAGGCCACGCCCACCCCATTGAACTTCCACGAGGTTCCAGTCCCTCCCCGCCTTTGGCTCCACCACCCCCTGGGACCCCACCCCCTTCCCATGTGATCCCCACCCACTCCAGGGCATGCCCTCTTAAGCCCCTCCCACTCTCAGGCCACACCCCCGGGCTCCACCCCCCCGTTGAGTGCCCACCATGCGCTGCTGACCATGCCCACCCCACTGACCCCCATTGGCCCCGCCCCTCACAGCAGCGCTGAAGTGGGTCCGGACCAATCCGGGCGCGACGCCGTTGACGCGGATCCCGCGGGGCCGCAGCTCATTGGCCAAAACCTTCACCAGTCCCAGCAGCGCCGCCTTGCTGACGCTGTAGGGACCCAGCGCCTGCTCCGGTGTAAACCGGCATGAACCAGCGTGAACCAGTGTAACTCTGTATAACCCACAGTATAACCCAGAATAATCCCCCAGTATAACCCAGCACAACCCAGTAGAAACCAGTATAAACCAGCACGAACCAGTATCACCAGCTATAAACCCATGTAGCCAGTGTAAACCAGAATAACGCCCCATTGTCCCCCAGCGTAGTCCCGTATAACCCAGTATGACCCTTTACAACCTGGTAAAGACCAGTATAACCCAGTATAAACCGGTACAGCAGAGTATCTCCCAGTTTAACCCACAGTGTAACCCAGAAAAATCCCCCAGTATTCCCCACTATAACCCAGTGTAAACCAGCATAGCCCAGTACAACCCAGTATAGACCCACATAATCCAGTATCCCCCAGTATGACCCATCACAACCCAGTTTATGCCAATATCTTCCCACTGTTCCCCAGTATAACCCCCAGTCCGCCAGGTACAAACCAGTCCGTACCGGGAATGGCGAATACGCTGCCACCGACGACACCAGTACAATGGCCCCGCCCCTGCGCGGTGGGAGGGGCTTAACCCTGTGGGGCGTGGCCACAACCCCTCCCCACCCCCCTTCCAAGCCCCGCCCCCGGCCACTCACCCCCTGCGCTCCATGTGCGGCACCACCAGCCGAACCAACATGGCAGCTGCCGTCACATTGACCTGGAAGAGCTTCCGGGGCAGGGCCAGAGATCAAAGGGTGTGGTGGGGGTGGGGCCGGGGCGGGGCGGTACTGGGGTGGGGCTCACCTTCTCCCACACCGACTCGTCAGCGTCCAGGGTGGGGCCCAGGGCAGGGTTCACGGCTGCGTTGGACACCAGGATGTCGATGCCCCCGTAGGTGTCGAGGGCCTGCGGGGATCCAGGCGTCCGGGCTCCACAAGTGGGACAAACCGCCGCCCCCCATAACAAGCCCCAGGACCCATAACCACCCCCATAGCATCCCATAAGTGGCCAGGACTTGTGGGACAGAAGGGACCCAGGCATCCGGGAAGGACCCAGGCGTCTAAGACCCACAAGTGTGACCCATAACCACCCCGTGTGACCCACAGTGACACCTAACCCCCCCACTGTGCCCCATAACCACCCCTGTGACCCATAAGTGACCAGGACCTGTGGGGGACAGAAGGGACCCAGGTGTCCGGGACCCATAAGTGTGACCTGCAACCCTCCTGTGACCCATAACCACATCCCATAGTGACCCATAGCCTCCCTGTGACGCACAACTGTGACCCATAAGTGCCCAGGATGTGTGGGGCAGGAGGGACCCAAGCATCTGGGACTCATAAGTGTGACACAGAACCCCCCATTGTGTGCCATAAGCCTCCTGTGACCCATAATTGGATCCCCATAGCGACCCATAACTGCCCAGGAACAGTGGGGCAGGGCAGAGCCAGGCATGCGGGACTCACGAGTGCGACCCACAACTCCCCCCGTGGTCCCCCCGTTGTGCCCCATAACCACCCCTGTGACCCATAATTATGACCCATAAGTTCCCGGGACCCATGGGGCAGAGGGGACCCAGGCGTCCGGGCCTCCCAAGTCTCACCTTTTGCACAAGCACCTCCCGGCTGTGGGGCTGCCCCACATGGCACACGACCCCGCTGACCTCCAGCCCCTCCCCCCGCAGCTGCCCCACAGCAGCCTCCACGTGTGGGGCACGGCGGGAACTGAGAACAACAGAGGCCCCCGCGACCCCCAGAGCCCGCGACACTGCCAGCCCGATCCTGGGGGAGATGTGGGGCACAGATGTGGGCAGGAGCTATGGGGCTGGGGGGTCTATAGGGCTGGGGGTCTATGGGGCTGGAGCTGGGGGCCTGGGGGGTCTATGGGGCACTTATGAGTCTCTATGGGGCAATTGGGGGTCATTATGAGGCCCTTGGGGGTCATTAAGGTGTACTTATGGGGCACTGTGAGTGATCTATGGGGCTGGATAGATGAGGCTGAGGTGTCTATGGGGCATTTATGGGGAACTATGGGGCATTTATAGGTCACTATGGGACGCTTGGGGTTCACTTATGGGGCACTTATGGGTCTCTCTGGGGTTGGGGGCTCTATGGGGCGGGATCTATGGGGCTAATCTATGGGACAGCTCTATGCGGCAGATCTATGAGTCACTCACCCGGCCGTGGCCGCTGTCACCAAGGCCACTTTCCCCGCCAGCGGCCGCCCGGACCCCTGGGTTCCCTTCCCGAACTCCTGGGTCCCCCCGGACGCCTGGGTCCCCTCCCTGAACGCCTGGGTCTCCCTGGCCGCCATGCCCCGTCCCCACAGCCTCCCCACGGCCGCTCTGCCCCACATGGCGCCCGGACTTTGTGCCCCCGGGGACACTGGGAGGGAACTAGCGGGGGGACTGGGAGCAGTGGGGGGACTGGGGGGGACGGCGGCCATGGGGACTGGGACGGGGGGCTTAGGGGGGATGGAAGGGACGGGGGGGACTGGGAGAGACTGGGGGGCACTGCAGGGGGGGCGCTGGGGGAACTGGGGAGAACTGGGAGCTACTGGCGCAAATCGGGCCCCTTCTGGGGGGTTCGGGCACCTTCGGGTGGGTTCGGCTCTTCTCGGAAGAGTTCGGGTCCTCTCGGGTCCCTTCAGCTCCGCTCTGGCGCCTCGGCTCCGCTCGGCTCCGCTCGGCTCCGCTCGGCTCCGCTCGGCTCCGCTCGGCTCCGCTCGGCTCCGCTCGGCTCCGCTCGGCTCCGCTCGGCTCCGCTCGGCTCCGCTCGGCTCCGCTCGGCGCTTCCTCAGCCCGGGGCGCGCAGAGGGAGGGCAGCGAGTTTCGGAAAGGTTATTGAAATAACTAACTTACGCTTTTTCTATGGATAAACAACGTTTAATCCAATTCCTTAATTGTATTCCTTAAACACGTGTTCATTAGAGCATAAGCAAAACGGCGCTGGGTGCGCGGGGGATTCGCTCCGCCCAGCACGCACACTTTTTAACAATAAGAGGTGTGGTTAAATACAGTAAGGTGTTACATATTCATAATGACCCCAGGAACGCCTGTACATATTCATAACCTTTCCCGCGTCTTTTTAAAATGAGTCTCAGATAACGATTTCCGCAGTCGCCCCCTTGACCCCGCCCTGTTACGCCTGCACAGTGTCACTTGGTGGCTTTGAGGAGGGGTCTTTGGGGTCTTTGGATGAAGCTCCTTCAGCTTCATCACTGTGAACTTTGTACCTTTGGCTCATTATGTTGAATTGACTGGAACCCTAGCTGCCAAGTCGACCGAAACCAGATTGGCGCCTCCTTTTGCTGTAAATCTTGGCGATCTTGTCTCCTCAAGGTTACAGTTGGTGCTGTAAAACTTCTGATCTCGGCATTTGATGAGGTTCTGTTTTTTTCTTAAAACAATTGGTTACCTACAGCTCTAAACTAGATATTCATTATGTGGCTTAAAGTGTCAGTTCATTAATAAGCCCTTATTATGTGGTTGGTTAACCCTTAAAATGTTAGTTTCCTCTATCAATATAACTTCATAAACAAGTTTAATAACTCTTTACATAGAACTTAACCACCTTTCCTTTTTCCAGGTTCAGAGCCCAAGCCTCATTTGGTTATATCTGTAAACATTAAACATCTCAGCGCGAACTACAACTGCATTTCTCACAATTCCCCCTTTTTCTTTTTATCCCATTGATTCATGCTTTGGTTTCAAAGTCAGCTAGCACTTGCCCAGCAGCGGCTAGGTCCAGTTTGGTGTTATCTTTTAAAACCATTAATTTATACCCCGTTCCTTTTGTTGCCATTTCAGGATATATAGGCATGGCTGAGATTTGCATGCCTTGGACTACTGAATGTATTAACCGAATAAAGCACGGGATCATACATGGTACAAACAGAAAACCCAGAAATGCACATACTATCATGAACCCCATTTTCTTCCACCAGGCTACAATTTTGAGACCAATATCCATGAGGTGGACCTGGCCCCCAAGTGGGAGGAATAGAGGTTTTTGATGAATTTGCCCGCAATACTAACTTACAAGAGGTTCGTCCAACGTGTTCAGTCATTTGAGACCCCCCACATATTCAGCACGAGGTGACATTTAATTCCCGGGCTATCTTTTCCATAAGATCTATAAACAGGTTTTTCCCTACTGTTGGTAATTCTAATCCCTTGTCTTTTTGCCTTGTTTCTTCATACCAATCACTGCTTTTCTGTACCAATTTCTGTTTCTCTTGCTTTCTTTTTAATTCCTGAGTGGCACTCTTAACTAACTCCTCCTTATACTGATCTTGCACTCCCCCTCCATCTGAATAGCCCCACATACCAGCTTGTGTAAAGCAGATATTCTGTTCTCCCCTAGGGCAGGAGACAGAGCCTACACCTTTCCCTGGGTTAGTTGCTACCCATAATTTCTGCCCTTGGATTTCACACTTCTCCAATTTCGTTCTATCATAACATCCAGAATTAATATGAGTGTGATAATTTAGAACATATTGGGTTAGTCCTCCTATTCTCACATGCTCATAGCACTTGGTGCAGGGATTAGCCAGGCTAGGTTGGGAGCAATAAGTCACCACTCCTAGCAAGAGGATCAGGTCCAGGTTTGTACACCCTCTGCCTCTCTGGCAGACCAGGTTGCAGCTGACAGCCGAGTTCGTCATCTTCTTGGCAGCAAGGGCCGTGTCCCCACCTTTCCTATTTCTGCCATTAGTGTGGCGACTTTTTATCGTTTCCCATCTCTTGGCCTTCGCTTCCCAGGGACAACAGGAGCAACATGGAATTTGATTTCTCTTTCTACACTATTCTTCTCATCACTGGTGAACTCTATAAATTTCCATTCACCCCTTCAGTAAATGCCTCCCACCATTCTTCGCTATTCTTTTTCTATTCTTTCAGTGACGACTAGAATCCTCAACCTAGCTCTGGTTTCCTTATCTTCTATTCTTAGACATTTATGACATAATCCTGTTGGTAAGTTCCCTTTATGGATATGCTTATGCCACAGTCCATTTACAACCTAAACATCAAATATAAAAAGAGAATTACATATACAACTTTGTTCAACACATTTAACTATTAAACCATTCTCATTTTCATTTATACTGGGCATTCACATTAATAATACTAATAGTAGTTACATCACCGATCCCGTGTCAATTTCAATTTCAGTTCCCCCGGTTCTTGAGACACTTTTGGGGTTCTTTCCTCCATCAGTAGTTCTTTAACTCGAGAGACGTGTGTCCATCCTTTTTCTGCAGTCCGAACAGCCATTTCTGTAGTTAACAAAACAAGAAAAGGCCCTTCCCATCATGGCTGGAGTTTCTTCTTTCCAGGTTTTAATTAGTGTTGCCCCCATATCTACCAAAAATTCTACTTGTTTTGTTCTTTGAGGTTTCTTCTTCCCAATGCGGTGAGCACCACCCAGGCTGGTCACCCATAGGGACTAAAAGGTGATTGTGAAAAATATAGTTTTCCAGGTTGCACTCGGGTTACCCTCCATGGTGTTTCGCAGGCTTTCTTCACTCTAGAATAGTGAATCCAGGCATTCTGTTCTCTAATATTGGTAGCAGTGAAAGATATCAGGAGGTCTTGAAATGGACCTTCCTATTATGGTTCCAAAGTTCTCTGCAAAAGACTTCACATACATATCAATAAAATGTGGCCCTCAATCAGAGGATATAACAGCTGGAACTCCAAACCTTCGTATTATTTCATGTATCAATGTTCTAGTCACCTCCTAAGCTTTTGCTGTTCTAGTAGGGCATGCTTCTGTCCAACCTGAAAAAGTATCAGTTAATACCAACAAATATCGGTACTCCCCTTTTCCTGGGAGTTCTGAAAACTCAATTTGCCATTACAGTCCAGGCCCATTCCCTTTCCCAATTTGACCCATTTCTAGCTTGGGCATATTTTGGGGATTAGTCTGGAGGCAAAGATCACACTGCTGTCACTTGTTTTACAGTGATATACAAATTTCTAGCTCCTATTTCCCTAATCAAATGTTTGCATAGTGGTTCTACTCCCCAAAGTCCCTTCTTATGTTCTTCCCTTACTAAAGGCCAAACTAGATGAGAGGGGATGATAAGTTTTCCTGGGGGGTGTGAGCCCACCCTTCCTTATGATATGACTCCTCTAAGTCTACGATGAGTTTCGATTCTCTTTAGTATGCTCTGGCTTACCTGTTAAAGAGCCCTGCCCACCAAGGACTGGAGCACTTTGTTTTTACCTTGTGCTGAGCCGTTTGTTTTGCCTCTCTGTCCGTCAGCCTTTCCCAATTCCAAGCTCACTTTCTGGTGTGCCTTAGTATGCATGATTGCCATTTTCTTAGGAAGTTGAACTGCTTCTGGTAGTTTCAATATCTCCTCCGCATGTTGGATATGTTTGCCTTGAGAGTTCAAAAGTCCCTTTTCTTTCCAAATTGCTCTGTGCACATGCACAACCCTGAAAGCATACTTGGAGTCAGTATAGATGCTGGCAGTTTTACCTTGAGCTAGCTCCAGAGCAGAGTAAGGGCAATTATTTCTGCCTTTTGTGCGAAAGGATTTTTAAGCAAAGGTCCAGATCACCTCATGGCTAGCTGCTTCCGTCCATAAATCAGTTTTCAGCGTTTTCAATAGGAATGTTTTTTAGATCTGGTCAATTGGATAATGCTGCTTCGATGGTCTCCAGGCAGTCATGATGAACCGGTTCTCCAAAGTTACCACTGAGGAAAGAAGCTGGGTTGACAATGTTAGTGACGGTAATTTCTACACCATCTTGTTAGACACTGGGGGGGATACTAGCACGGTCATTTTCTGACCCATGGTAAACCTCCGGACCCCCTGTATATTCAGTACCACTGCAGCAACTGCCCACAGGCATCCAGGCCACCCCTTTGCAGTTGTGTCTAACTGTTTGGAGAAATAGGCCACTGCTCGTTGATATGGGCCAAGATCCTGTGCCAATGTACCCAAGGGTATTCCCTATTTCTCATGAGAGAATAGGGAAAATGGTTTACTCACATCTGGGAGTCCTAGAGCATCAAAGCCTTTTTTAAGTTCTTTAAAACTCGTGTGGCTTCCTTATTCCATTGCAGGTGTTTCTGGTCCGTAGGGTCCAGGTCACGCAGTCTCCTTGGTTCTAGCAGCGATTAAAATGTCATCCACATATTGTAGCACCTGTCCCTCATCAGACAGGGCTTCCCAGGATTCAAAATCTTTAGCAAGCTGATTTCCAAATATTGTCGGGCTATTCTTAAATCTTTGTGGCAACAACGCCCATGTGAGCTGGGTTTTGCATTTATTTTTAGGGTTCTCTCATTCAAATGCAAATATTGTCTGGCTGGCTTCATGGAGAGGGAGGCAAAAGAAACAATCTTTTAAATCTAAAACGATATACCAAGTCAAATTAGGTGTTAATACTGTCAGAAGGGTGTATGGGTCTGCTGCCACTGGGTAGAGGTCCTCAGTTATTTTGTTTATAGCTCATAAGTCCTGAATCACCCAATGTGACCCGTCTGGCTTGCGAACAGGCACCATAGGGGTGTTATAACTGGACTCGCATTCCTTTAATAACCCTATTTGCAGGAGTTTCTCTATTACGGGCCGAATTCCTTCCCTGTCCTCTTTTTTCAAAGGTATTGTTTGATCCTTACCAAGTGCTGTCCTTCTTTGATTTTTACCTCAACAGGTGGGGCATTTTTGGCTCTTCCAGGTACATCAGTGCGAGCAGCGGAGGAGGCAGGTGCCGACTATCACTCAGTATGAGTGATAACACATTGTTCAACTTTATTGCCGTCAACGACACATATTTATACAGGTTACAGTAATTATGCATACTTGTCACCTGCTGATTGGCTTAGATCCAAAAGGTTACAATCGCCTTGACCCTCCTACCTGCGGCTAGCTAGCCCCGCAAGTTTCGCGCCTTCTCAACTCCCACCTCCCTGAAGTTGTTTACAAGACTTGTCAAGGTCACAGTGTCCTTGCCGTTCCCTCATGATCAGCAGTCTCTGCTGAGGCCTATTGAGGCATGTCAAACCATTAATTTATCAGAACAGAACTCTTATTAGAACAAACATTAGGACAAAACTCTTCTTAGAACAAACTCTGGTCATGCAACTACTCCACGGATTCATGACCTTTATCTTTAAGCCACTCCCTAACACATCAGTGGCCCATATTCCGGAATACACTTGGTTCACAACCTCTTCATTAATTTTGCCTTCTGTGGGAACAGTTACTAAAAGGAAGCTCATTATTTGCACATATTGCTGATCATTTGCCTCCAGAGTAATTTCTCCTTTTTCAAATCTTATCACTGTGCCCATTTGTTCCAATAGGTCTCTCTCCAAAAGAGGATTCATGGAGTTAGGCATATACAGAAATTTGTGAATGCTTCTTGTTTACCCAATCTGTGTTCCAAGGTTCACAAAAAATATGCTCTTCACTTTGGCCAGTGGCTCCCTTCACTGCTATGTAGTCATTACTTATTGGCATTGAGAATGAGAATGTTGCTCCCATATCTATTAAAATTCCACTTGTTTTGTTCTTTCCCTAGTTTCATTATAACCAGCGGATCCGCTAGGGTGGGTTCCCCAGGTCCCCCTCAGTCTCTTTCAACCTTTGCTACTGTCCAGTTCTCCCTTTGCCTGCTTCCTCTGCACCTTTCTCAACATTCATTTTGCCAATGTCCTTTTTATTCCCACACCACACACACTGATCTCTTTCTAAAGGCTTTAGAAACCTTCCAGCCCTTTCAGTTCTCAGCTCCCTGCTCTCTTGTAGTGCTGCTACTGTCATACACCTATGCTTCTGACAGTCTTCTTCTTCTCTGTTAATAAATACTTTCCAGGCTTCATCTAACAATGTTTCCAAATTCCGACTTTCTGTTGCTTTCAGTTCCTGAACGTTCCTCCAATTATAATTTGCTGACTGATTTGTAAATAACAAGACTAACTGCTGTATCCCTCCTTCTGAGCCCGGGTCAGAAGGGGAAATCTGGGTGCTGTGTACGCATTACAGACAACCGAGCAGCCCAGCAGGAACGGGCCAGGCGGGACTGCCCCCCCGCTTCATCCCCCGCAGGCGGCGAGCCCGGAGAGGAGCTCAGCTCCAGCTCCAGCAGCCGCCACTCTCCCTCCCATTTTTCCACCGCTTTAGCAAGCAGGCAGCTTTTTACTTTTCTTCTCGCCGCAGCCTATCGAGGGGGAGCTGCCGGACCCTGAACTTCATGTTCAAACTTCACAGCGCAGGCTTGGGCTCCTCTTGCCCTTTTTCTCTCTTCATTTAATTCCTGCGACTACAAACTTTATATGCAATTTCAATTAGCTGAGCAATAGTTACATCCCTCAGCTCCTACCTTTTGTAATTTGTTACAGATGTCAATAAACAGCATATTAATCATCAATCCCTTGCATTAATTTTATATCCAAATCAGTCTATCCACAGAACAACACTAACTGCAATAAAGCTGATCCAGAAATTCACGTTAAAATCACTTCCCCCACTAATTTACTCGCCTGTGTACAGATGCATCTTAAGGGGGAGCAAGGTGGTGCTTTAGTAATGGAACCCGTTCTCATTTTGTAATTATCTCCCCAAACAAAATTCTTTTGGTACCACATATAAATATACAAACTAAAATACTGAGCTCAGACATGCAAACCAAATACCAGGCTCAAATATGCAAACAAATCACAATTACTTTCATTCAAGACAATATCTTGATTTTAGCATTGCACCTTTAAGCCATGCAGAGGTACCGCTGGGTCTCCCTGACAAAACAGGTCAGTGCGGCTGGAGCCCCATCGGCACCTGCCCCCCGCGAACACAGCAAGCTGGACCAGGCAAGGCTTTTATTAGTGTCTCATCTAGGGTATTACAACTGTTATCCCAAAACAGGATTTCTTACCTGGTGTACATACAAAAAGCTAAATTTGGTACACTGAGATGAGACACAGCTTATCATACACAAAACCTTACCACCACATGCACACAGTTAAAAGCTAAATTGCTCATCGTACTCTAAAGTACTTGGTTGTACTCTAAAAATTACAATAGACATGGAATGCCCAGGCACTTATAAAGATAACACACATGATTACCAAGCTAGCCTTAAAGTGTTAGTTTGTTAGTAGGCACTCATATGTTTAGTTAACCCTTAAAATGTTAGTTCCCTCTATCATTAGTTCTATCAGGGTGATGTATGGTAACATGGGGCAGTTTCTGGCAGTTGTGGAGTGGCATGGGACAACATGTGAGGAGGCTGCCCCTCCCCCATCCCCTTTTATAAGGTTTATTTATTGAAATGAAAGCCACTTTGGGAAAAACAAAGGCCCTATTTTTGGACAAAGGGGGAGGGACCGCCCCCCGCTGTTAATTGTTAATTAGTTAATTAGTTAATTAGTTAATTGTCAATTCCCTGTATCACATGAACCCCTCAATGTCCCCTTGAACCCTCTAGCCCTCTCCGTATCCCCCCTGCACCGAGGCCTTTGGCGTCTCAACTTGGTTTATTCCCACCAATAATTAATATCTCTATGCAAAATCCTTTCATTTTCCCCCCTGCCAGTGTGGGGGACCCAGCGGACTTGCCCAGACCCCCCCCGGAGTTGGGGTCAGGATTGGAGGGGGGCCACATTCCCCCCCAGCTACAAATATAGAGACAAATTGTACAAAAACTCCAAAGGGGCGGGGGGGGGGGGGGGAGGGCGGCAGCATCTCAGGGACACCCCAAAACACCACGGGGAGCCACATCAGCTCCCCAAACCCCACCACTTTTGGGGTGTCAGAACCCAACCTGCACATGCAGCCACCCCTGGGGGGTCCTGGGGGCTTGGGAGGCCCCTGGGGGGGTTAAAGGGGTTAATGGGAGGGTGGGGGGGGCCTGGGTTTGGGGGGTTCCAGGAGTTCTTGTGAGGGTCCCTGTGGGCCTGGGAGGTCTCAGGGGTTTCTGGGGGGGCCCTGGGGGAGGTGCCTGTGATCCTGGGGTTTCTCTAAGGGAAAAAAGAATTTGGAGGACGGGAGGGAACTTTCTGAGAGGAAAAGTGAAACATCCCTTTTCCCTCCATTTTACAACTCCCAGCTCAGCCCCAGCTCATTCTCAGAGGCTCTGTTCAGCAGAGCCTAAAGCAATGAAATCAATAAAATATAAAAGTTATTTTAAATTTCTTCCTCATGTCCGGCCTGAATCTCCTTCTTTTAGTTTAAAACCGTCACCCCTGTCCTGTCACAACAGGCCCTGCTCAAAAGTCTGTCCCCATCTTTTTTAGAAGCCATTTTAAGTACAGAAAGGCCAGAATAAGGTCCCACCAGAGCTTCTTCAGGTCGTGGATCCTTTTGGTGCCAAGACAGATCACTGAGAAAAATAAAAACAATTTTACAAGGGGAAAAAAAACCTACAAACCATGTCCCTGAACTTCCCTTTTAGCTGCACATGACATGTGCTGGGTGAGATTATTTCTGCTGTCAGAAGCATATTTTTGCTGCTCGTTGAATTCTATGGCAAATTAAGCTCATTCCATGGCGCTACCTGTGGTGTGGTACGTTGGGAGACACACACCAACATCTGTGACACAGCAACACAAAAGTCACAAGTTCCTTTGACAAAAATATTTTTCAATATGGTGAGTTTATCTGAAATTATCCTTTTTTGTTTGTCTGCTTTTTCTGGGTTTCCAATTTCCCTACAGTGCTAGGAAATCAAGAGATTTAGTCTTGTGAGCAGAGCGATATTGGCTATTCAACTGTTTAATTACAGAATTTTTAAATTACAGAATTTAAATTACAGAATTTAGATTACAGCATTTTTAATTATAGAAAATATTTAACTGTTTAACTACAGAATTTTAGTGTGGAGAGGGACCAGTGAAGTGGGTTTTAAGCACAAGGCTCTAGAGATTACTGCTAGTTCTGACAGACATCTAAGCCTAGAAATTTAATTGGAAATGAATTTAATTTGAAATGTTCTTTATCAAACTGTTTAGGTCATATGCAACACTTCTGAGATACGAAAAAATTTTAATGTGAAACACTAATCCCAGTAAATTTACAACCTCATTCCCTTCCATTAAACAAAAATTCAATAAAAACCTCAATAACACTTCAAAATCTGTTGCGTTTCGGTTAACATTCAAATGTCATGTTTAATTTTACACAACTTCAGATCAAACTGTTGGAGTACGTGAGTGCCTGGTTGTGGGAGATTTGAGGGATTTTCTTGAGGTTGTTGTGTGGATGGGTTTCTATTAGATGGAGATTTATTTCTGAACTAGCCAAAGGAAGCTCAAAGCCAGCTCAAAGGCTGAAAAACAACACCCACTGTGGGAGTGAGGGCCTCAACAAGGTGTATATATAAGGAGGCTTGTTTCTGTAATAAATGGCTTCGCTTGAATTCATATTGGATTGTGTGGAGTCCATGATTTTTCGCCCTCGCAAGTGGTGATTCCGACGTGATCTATAAGGAGAATTTATGGAAGGGGGACGACCGCTGCGGGGAGCGAGCCCCAGCTGGAACGGCTTGGCTGGACTGGGACCGGGACGCAGTCTGCGGGCTGCGTGACTCCTGATTGATCGCTGCAGAAGTGACAGAGGAGGGATAAAAGGATCCAATATCGTTGCAAAGGACACCCAAAGAGGTGAGCAGCTGGGGCGAGAGGAGATGGGGCAGAATATTTTTAAAGAAGAAGAAGAAGAAATACTGCGGCTCCTCTCGCATATTCTCTCTAAGAGAGGGGTGAAGTATGAGGAGAGTAACCTCAAAAGACTATTAATTTGGTGCAGAGGCCATGGGTTTCCTGCTGACCTGTTAGGAGTTTTTCTAATAGAGACTTGGGAAAAAGTGGGAACGGTGTTGTGGGAGGCAATCAGTCACAGTGAAAAATATATTCTTGGCCTTGTAACCACCTGGAAACTGATAATTACTACAGTGAAGCAATTAAAACCTGAAAAGACTGTTACAAGCATTAGTGACTCAAAACTTAAACTTGAACTTTGGGACAATATAGGGCAGAAATTATGGGACAAAGTCAGCAATGGAGATAAAGAAGCTAAATCATTAGTAACTACATGGAAGCTTATAATCACTACCTTAAAAGATCTTAAGGCTTAACAGTCTGCTGCTGCTGGAATTTTTGCAGCGTTGCAGCCTAATAAGTATCCTGAAGGTTGCTGTGAAGTTCGCCCGCTTTGTGTCTGTGATACCCTCCCTATTCCATTCCCTGCTGTGCTTTCGGCACCCCTGATAGTTCAGCAGTCTGGGGCGGGGGGAGGAAAAATGCCGAGTGGGTGGCCTCCTGTACCATTGCCCAACCCTGGTGAGAACAGCAAGTCCAGAGGATTGGAGTCAGACAACTTGCCCAAAGAACCTGTGAAAGCTGAGAATGCTAAAGTCATAAACAAGCGTCTGCTTTTACCACCTTTTAACCCTCCAACTTCCACGAGAGAGCAGAAGGTGTCGCCAGATAAGAACTGGGCAAAAGAACTGTGTGAAGGATTAGATCAGCTAATCCAGCAGTCGGCAATGCGGTCATGCTGATCGTGACGGGAAAGGGGATGCGCCTGGGGACTCAGGTTATACAGGTAATTATGATGCTAGAAACTATTGGCGAGAATGTGCACTGTTCAAACCCCCCTGTTACCAATGATTCTCCAGCACCGTTCAAGTCCGCGTTATCTGATGACTCGGATGAGCATGAGGGTCTGCAGCATTCTCTTGAAAAGTTAAAGGAGTACGTGTACGTGTTGCCCCGAGATCAGATAAAAACTATGAAAGGCAAAATCAGACCTATGCAATGTAACAGCTATAGATCATTTAGGACAGAACGATGGGGACTCGTTGAAAGGGGCAGGTATCCCAACTCTTGGAACAGACACTAATTAACACACCACAATTACAGGCGCTATTAGTGTCTGAAATCCTGAGGCAGTCAACAGACCTCGCATATCAAGCTGTAGTAGAGGTGTCTGAAACCAATAAAGCAGCTAAATCTTTTATAACTACTATCAGGGTCCCAGTGAGAATTACACGCGATTTATTGACCATCTTCAAGAGGCTATCAATAAGCAGGTTGAAAACTTAGAAGTTAAGGAAGCACTGGTGTTGAAATTAGCAGTAGAGCATGATAATGTTTGCTATCAACATTATCTGTGACTTTTACAGTACATATTATGTGTTTCTGTGTATTGCCTGTCTGAAAATCAAGCAGCTTGTCAGGAATGTGAGTTAATTGTTTTACTGGTTGTTGTTAGAATTGTTTCTTTGTGGTGTAAGTACACCATAAAACTTTCTCTCCACTTTTCCCACTCGTGCCACAAGCAACCCCGTGCTTTCCCCCCTCTCTCCCTCTTCTCATGGTTTTTACTTATGAGATGGGGTCAGAAATTACTGTTTTCAGTTGTGTTCCTAAGAAATCGGTATTGGGAAGTGTTTTAAAACATAGGAAAGCACTTGGAAATATGAGGAAGGAAGATCTTGTAAAATATTGTGATTAATGGTGGCTGCTGTATAAGTTAAACGATTGGGAAAAGTGTCCAGAGAATAAAATCGTGAAGTGTAACACTTTGTTGCAATTAATGTCGTTTTAAAATCAAGAAGAGCAGGACAAAATAAATCCCTACAAGAGATCATTAAATCACTTCAGACAATTTTGCAGGTGGAACAGTTTGAACTTCAACAAGCTGAGAGAGAGTTAACTGATAACACACAGGTCACAGTAAACTTGCTGAAGTCTGCACAATGTTTTCCTTATTAACCTGGGTTTTTTTGTAGGTATCTGTTTAAGCATATTATAGTTTGGTAAGTCTTTGCCTGTTACATGGTACAGTAAGTTCACAGACTGCTAAATCATGAGAATCGGTTGACTCAAAAAGTGCATTTTGTGATAGTACAGAAGATCATGAGTAATTTAGTTCCTTACTGTGTGAACGTGATGTTAAGATTTTATGTGTAATCGCTGTTACTTTTCTTTCTAGAATGATAGCTTTATGCCAGTATCCAGATTCGCGCAACTCTGTGACAGGCTGTCTCTCATCTCGGTGCACTAAATTGGGCTCTTTTGTATGCATGCCGAGTAAAGAATCCTGGTTTTGGAATAATAGTTGTGGCGCACCAGATGAGACACTAATAAAAGCCGTGCCCAGTTCAGCTCGCTGCAGTGGTGGGGGGCGGGTGCCGATGGGGCTCCAGCCGCACTGACCTGTTTTGTCAGGGAGACCCAGCGGCACCGCTACCTGGCTGGGCAGTAAGCAGTTCAAAGGTGCAATGCAAAAATTGAGATATTGTCTTGAATTAGTCTGACTGTGATCCATCTGCATATTTGGTTTTCATATCTGAGCTCAGTATTTTAGTTTTCATATTTCTATTTGGTACCAAAAGAATTTTGTTTGGGGAGATAATTACAAAATGAGAACCAGTTCCACTGCTAAAATTCCACCTTGCTCCCCCTTAGGATGCCTCCTTATGCATTAGAGTAATTGCTTATATTATTATCTAGTAATTTTGAGACCAGAAAACCAGAAAAAAATTTAAATTGTTAAACTCTGCTTTGCAAAAAAAAAAAAAAGAAAAAGAAGAAACCCAAAAAACAACAACAACAACAAAAAACACAAAAAAAACAACAAAAAAAAAACCCCAAACCAACCAAAAAAACCACCTAAATGCTACAATGGATGTGAACTTGATATTGTATGAAATTGTATTTAAAGGTTGCTGGGATGTGAACTGATTTGGATCGAGGAAAATGGAATAATGGATTGATGTTTAATATACTGTATTTTGACATCTTTAAGTTGTGAAAGGTAAATGGGGCTGAGGAATATAACAACTGTTGAGTTAATTGGAATTCTGTATAAAACTCAGCTCATTGTAACTGAGCAGTTTGCCAGGCCTCCCACTTCGTATCAGCGATTACGCCAGCTGCATGGCCTTGGCTGTATCTGAACTGCGGCAAGAAGAGAAAGAAGGAAAAAAAAATGGAAAAAACCTGTTTTCCCGTTGCTAAGCAGAGAAAGGGGGGCTTTACTCCCCCTGCTCTGTCTTTTTTTTTTCTCCTGGAGTATTGTCATCCATCCTTGTTGTGGCACTGTGTTGCTTCTTGGCTTTGAATCAGGGGTTGTTGGTGTTGTTTATTTTTGCTTCTGTCTTGTTTCCTAGGTTTTGGCACATCTGGGGAAAGAGCTCATAATTTTACCTCCTTGCTGAAGTCAGTCGTTTCACACTGGTCAGCTTTGGGGGGTCAGAGTGCTCAGTGCTTCTCTGGGTCAGAGTGGTACTGATGTGGGTGTGGAGTGGAGCCAGGTTGGTTTGATGTGGAGTTCAAACTGATTTGTTTTCATGCTGGGCTGGAGGTCCTGCCATCTCAGATGGGGGCGAGAGAGAGAGGTTTTATTCCCCCCTGCCCAGCGATGTTACTGCTAGGGAACTGTAATATTGTATGAAGGAGTCTGAGGGTGAAATTTAAAGGTATTGCCAGTGGATCCATAGTTCTAATGAAGCTGGGAAATTATACAAAATTTTTTTTTTAATAGACTTATTCTGTGGTAACTAGTTGTAAGAGACTTCTTAGTAAATTCACCGTGCTAGTTTTTGAGGTCATGGGAGAGAATGAAAGAAAGGCTGTTTTTTGAGACCAATAGAATGCCAAATTTGGAACAAAGTTTTAATACATGAATTCTTGTATTTGCCAGAAAGTCCTATACCTCTCTTGGGTCAGGATTTGTTAAGTAAATTGTAAGCTCAAATAACGTTTTCTGAGAATTCTGTTTAGTTGCATGGCCTACAAGAAGCTGCTTGGATGGCTCAGATCTGCTTGTGCAAGTGAGAAATCTCCAAGGAAATTTTGAATGCTGTATTTCCACTAGTATTAACAGCCAATGTTTCGATAAAGCAAATACTACACTGATAGATCTGAAACAGGACTTCGATCCGGTAAGGGAAAACAATATCCAATAAATATGACAACAAAAATGGAGTTGGAAACTTTGAGAAATAAATTTATCACAACCTTACAGGTTGACTGCATTCAATTGGACTTGCAGATTTGTCTGTTACATGTACCATTTGTGAAATTTAATTTTGATTTTTTATTTGCAATCTACATCCTTGTAAATTGCACTAGCCGATTTTCTTAACAGGACAGCTTTTGGCACGCCTAAATCTAAATTGATGCAGAACCTGCAAGTCTTTAACATCAGGTCACAGACCATACTTGTAGTTGGTCTGATCCTACATACTTGCACACTTTTTGTTGATGGTTCTGGGAAGTTTCATAAAGCTGTAGTGGTCTGGCATGAAGATAATGACTAGCATTATTCTGTAAAAATTATTGAAGGTTCAACCCAATTAGCAGAACTTGGCGCAGCTTTACATTACTTAGAGCTTTTTAAGGAGGAACCTCTAAATTTGATTTGTGATTCTGAGTACACAGTCAAGGCCCAACGCACGTATTTGATTCTGAACTGGTTTTTTTTGGTTTTGTTTTTGTTTTTAAACAAAAAGGGGGGAGAAGTAGGGAAAACACCACAAAAACAATTGTCAAAAGCATTGTATGTGATGAATCACTTCTATCTAAGTGGTGCAGCCTACATTTGCCCTGTGATGAAACACTTTGCAAGTATGACCCAAAACCACGCTAAATCAGAAAGAACCTACGTTAGTTATGGTCAGATCACTAATTAATGGTAAATGGAAAAGGCCACATCAATTGATAACCTGGGGGAGAGGTTATGTTTGTGTCATTACAGACCGAGGATTGAAGTGGATTCAACAAAGATTTAACGGATGCAGATGGACAGGAGGGAGATAAGTTGTGAGGACTGTTTCAGATGTAAACTATGGATCCTAATTCAGTGTTATGAATGCTCACAGACCTGATGTTCTAGAAGCCCATTAGCAAGCAGGTGGTGTACCTTCTGTGGAGAATGGCAATTTGAACAAGCAGCAGGAAGAGCCAAAAGGGTGATATTACACTTAGATAGTCAATGCAAAAATGAGGTAAAATTATGAGAGATTCCCACCATAGTATCTACTGCACTCCTTCTCCCTAGTCTAGCAGCTGGTAAAGCTTTAGGAGACATATCAAAGTTAAGCTAATGGTCTTTTAAACAGGCTAATCTAACTTCTGAGACATTAACTCAATTAATAGTAGATGTTGATGGTATTAGGCATGTTACACTTCAAAATCATGTTGCTATAGATTTTTGCTGTTATCGTAAGGACATGGTTGTGATGAATTTAAGAGTAAGATGTTGTATTAACTTGTTTAATCATTCTGGATCTATTCATAGTACTTTAGACAAACTAACCCAGCACATTAATAAGATTGTCATAGTAGAATTAGGGTTTGACAAATGGTGGGTAGTGGTTTAATCTTATTATGTAAGGCTTAGCTACATTATATGTAACATTGTTAATCATATGTCATATGTTGCAGTGTATTTCAAAGATGATTGTTCAAAAACAAAAAGGGGGAATTGTGGGAGATTTGAGGGATTTTCTTGAGGTTGTTGTGTGGATGAGTTTCCATTAGATAGAGATTTATTTCTAAACTAGCCCAAGGAATCTCAAGGCCAGCTCAAAGGCTGAAAAACAACACCCACTGTGGGAGTGAGGCCTCAGGGCCTCAACAAGGTGTATATATAAGGAGGCTTTTTTCTGTAATATATGGCTTCACTTGAATTCATATTGGATTGTGTGGAGTCCATGATTTTTCGCCCTCGCACCTGGCTAAGGCTGGGCAAAATCTTCTGAGGATTTCTTGCAAGTGCCTTAATATTTCATAGATCAACCACTGCAGAATCTTTTAAACCAATTCACGTGATTGCCCTTAAATAATTCTCTGTAATCTCTACTCATAAATGAGCATAGAAGCAAAATGTGGGCAGATTAATTGCCCCCTGCGCCCTCAGTTTGTGCCAATATTTTTATAAAATAAAATAAACTTTGACTTAGGGAAATCACGTATTTTGTGTTCATCTCTTCGTTTTGAAAGACCAGGTTTGTCAAATTCATTTAAAAGTTCCACATTATGAGGCCAACACGAAACCATGACTCCGTTCTGCACAGAACAACTTAAACCCCCTGTACACGTTTATACCACAAAATATTTGAAGAATTCAAAACCGATTTGCAAACACGAGGAAGTGCTGTGGGATTTGCAGGTATTTTAGCTCTACTGCAACTTGTAGCTTTGGCCTAATTGAAGTTCCAGGCTGGTGATTTCCAGGACCTTGGAAAAACAAATTAAAAATAAGACGTATGATAAAAAATTGACCGTTCTTATTTTGGATTGCTGTTCGTTACCTTCTTAATTCATCTTTTTTTATATTATATTATATTATATATTTTTATGTTATCTTATATCCTATTATATTCTATTCTATTATACTATATTATATGAATTATATGAATATTATACTATATTATATTATACTAATGTTATGTTATGTTATGTTATGTTATGTTATGTTATGTTATGTTATGTTACTGTTGATTTTACATATTATATTTCTATTATAAATATTACTTTCCTATAATAATTCTAAATTTTACTATATTAACACATTGTCTTTTGGCTGAAAGGCAGAAGGAAACATGACTCAACAGAACACTGACTTATAAATTCATGACTAAATATTAATCAATTAAATTAAACATCAATGGATTTTAGCTCAGGGGGTCTCACCGAACAGCACGCCCATGATTTGTGACCAGAATCATTAATTCTGGAGGAAAACTAAATGGATTTACCTGTTTTTTGCTGCTGTTGGACATGATGTGAGGAGATGGAATTTCTTGCCCATCCTGCGACACCATCACCTCTGGACAGTTGAGCTCAGCCCCAAAATTTTAATTTGGGTGAACTTCAGATTATTTGGATCAGTGTAACCTCGGTGCAAAACCTTTATCTCTAAAACATCCTGAAGTAAAAGAAGTTATTTGTCAGAAAACGCTTTTTCACTTGAGGCTCACAATTTTTTTCTTCTTCAATTAAAGAAGTGCTGTTATTTATTTGCCAAACGTTGGCAGTTCTGATTTTCCCCATTGCTTCGCCTCCCCTGCTGCTGAATATTAAACAGATTTGTCCTGATGTGAATTTTGCAGCATAGAAAAGGATTAAAACAATTCGTTTTCATAATTCAAACTTTTTTTTCCCCCTGATTTTCCAGTATTTCTCTGGAGTTTCCCAAACTACTGAATTCAGTGGAATGATTTGTGTGCAACCAGCGGTTATTGCTGAAGTCCTACGGGCATTTTGCTGATTTATTTTTAATTTGCCTTTTACAAATGCAAAAAAAAAAAAAAAAATAAAGCTTAAAATGTGTGAAGCTTTTCATTCCTGAACTTAATTAATAATAATACAGTTATTTTACTGCATTTTTCATTACTGGTTGATTTACAACTGTTTTAATTAAGCTTTTCCTTACAAGCTTTCTGTAAAAGCACTTATTATGTAATTTTACAACTGAAAATAGAAAAAAAAAAACCCTTTTCTCCCTTAGAAGTTAATGTCCAATCACTTGGCAAAGTCAAAATGAATGAGATATATGAGTGTGATGGATAAAATATTAAAATTAAAATGCAAATTAAAATTAAAATTACTATTAAGAACAATACATTTTGACCACCTGGAAAATGAAACAACATATTTTTTTCTTACAATATACAAACCATTTATTTTAAATATATAGTCTGTATAATTCCCATCTAATTTAATTATACCTATTGAACTGCTTAAAACAAAAATTTAAAGCTGATATGAAGAAAATTGCAATAATTGTAATAAGCAGCACCAATCACTGACTTTCTTACACAATATTTGCTCCGTGCTCTATTTTCTGTGCTGAAGAATAACAATAAAAATTAAGAATAGTGATAAAAATGAAGAATAAAAAGTCTCAAATGGAGTCAGTGACCCCACACCAGCCTCTGTTCAAAGGTCCTGCTTGGACCTTTAAACGATTAACAATTGTTAACAAAAATTAAACAAAATTAAACAATTTTTGCCCAACTGGCTCTTTTCCATCAAGACATTGGATGGTGGGAGCAGAAAATCTTGTCCTTTATTGCAGCAGTGCAAAAGTAAAAAGAAAATGCAGGGTGTGGGAAAGAAATATTTATGTACTATTAATAAATAAAATTTAAAAGATTTTGTTAATATTATATATTTTATCTTTATCCTCCTTTTTTAATTTCCATGTTTGTGTATGGTTTTTAATTTACATAATAGTACAATATCCAGAATTTATAAATAAATATGTGTTTGTTGAGGGAGGTTCTAGTCTGTCCAAGTGAATTTGTGTCTACGTAGATTTATGCTAAATGGAGGCTATGAAATATGCACAAGTTGATTGGCTAAAATGTCTTAATTTACATAAATGGTTGAAAACTGATGTGCAGGTGGTGCAGCTGAAACACTCTCTGGCTTGGAGGTCTCAGGCTGGGCCAGCTAATTTATAAATAAATATAAATACAAATATGTGGAATAGCCTCACTGAAAGAAATTAAGTTTCCCCAAGTTTTTGCAAAATTAGTTTATCCGTGTAGGATACGCTATTGCATATATTGTCTCTTTGAAAAAATAAATAAAATATAAAATAAAAAGGAAATTAAAAAAGATTAAAAAAAAATAAAAGCCAGAATAAAATAAAAGTTAAACCAAATGGAAGTAAAGTAAAACAAAAAATAAAGCTAAATAAAATAAATTAAAAAAGAAAACAAACTCAAACCAAACAAAAGAAAATTTTTCAAAAAGAAAATGAGATAAATAAAATAAAATAAAGCAAAATAAAATAATAAAACCAAAATACCTGCAACAGTTTCCAGGACACTTGTCCATCACACAGGATCAGCAGCACATCAGGATATTGACACATTTTTAAAATGCCAAATTAAAATACCTTAATTAAACACACCAGGGTAATCAGCCTGGGTATTCCAAAGCTGTTCATTACCATGATGTACCTGATGAGCAGTAAATGATGTCAGCAGGTACCGCCAGCCTTCATACACCTCTGGTAAAAACACACAGTAAGGCAAAATGGATTTGCTGGTCACCCTTGTCTTTTAAATTAAATAGAATTTTTTATTAAATAGAAGAATATATATATGCATATATATGTGTTGTGCAGAGCCTGCAACATTTTGTATGTTAAAATGACAATTCTGTGTATTACTTGTGATAATCTCAGGGAATAATTTGTAGTTATTACAAGACTTCTAGACAGGTGTTATTATATCATATTATATTCTTATTATAGACATTCTTGTCCAGGGCACAATTTAATTTATGCAAAATATATGTTCTATAAATAACATTGCCATTATTTTACCATCATTCATTTTACATTGTATTTTTTATTTTATTTTACATTTTACTCTAAATTTAGAATAATTACAATTATTACGACTAAATTAATTATTTTTTAGTTTCATTAGCTAAGTTAAATCATTGTATTGTAATATTTTTTTCTGATTTGTGCTCATGCTTCCTACGCTGTGTTGTACAATTACACAATAATCCCCAAACAACAGTTAACTGCTTGTGTTGGTAAAAAGAAAGGGAAAATTTATATACAATTGATACTGAATTAGTTTATTTATTTTGTGCAAACTAAATATACTTACCGATGCTCACCCCATCATTCCAGTAAAGCTGCTCTTCTGTAACTGAACTGTCATTCAATGCAACAGTAAGTGCCAATGGGTTTTTTTGGCTAGGAAATAATAATATTTTTCTTGGGAAATCACATTTTATATTTTTCAGGTGTTATAATTTATATTCTAGACATTTTACACAATTTATCTCTGGTACCAGGGTTCCCCAAGGAGGAAACACAAAAGAGACAAAAAAAATCCCCAAACACTATCATATAATTAATAGTGATTTTCTCAGGACTGCAAATGTTCACACAAAATAAGAGATACTAAAGCAGAAAATTTCATTTTTCCCAGGTTGAAATTAAGGAGTGCAAAAAAATACTCTTGCTATGTAATTAAGACACAATTTATTTGCCAGGCCACTAATTAAATATCTCCTTTTAAAAAGGAATAATAATAATAATAATAATAATAATAATAATAATAATAATAATAATAATAATAATAATAATAATAATAACAATAATAATAACAACAATAATAATAACAACAATAATAATAACAACAATAATAATAAATATTAATACCTGTAAAATGTGGTATTAAAATGCTCAGTGTCAGCATTTCCCCAAATATTTCCCCCTTGAAGCCTTTTTTCTCAAAAAACCTACAATTTCCTCAACTGTAACCATGCTCCCAGTAATACTACTTAATGTTTCTTTATAATTATATATAATTATTTATAAATACTAAATATAAAATAATATATTAATATATAGTTATTACTGTTATTGCTTATATAATTTTATTATACAATAATTATATGTACAATATATAATAGATAATATGCCATATAATGTATTTTCTATAATAAGATAATGATGTAATAAATAGAATAGGTGATAATTCTAAATAAATATTACATGTTAGAATACATAATATTATATACATATAAATAATACAAAATATAGCAAACAATAAGTAGTAAATATGTAATAAATATTATATATTACAAATATGTATTATATGCTTGTATATTCTCTCTAGATTATATATTCTTCAATAGTATACATTTTATATAGTATAAAATTTTATTATACAGATTATTTCACAAAGATGGACCCAATATGAAATCGCACAGCTTTAAAATTGGGTTCATCTCTTTTGAAACACCCTGTGTTATTATGTTATTTTATAATTTTATTATGTTATTTTATAATTATCTATTTATTAATAATACATATTTATGAAAAGTAAACCCCATTCTATTTACAAATAAATCAGTTAATGCTTGTCAAGATCCTAATGTGAAAATGTGTATTAAGATCCTAATGTGAAAATCATTGGGGAAATACCTCTTATTAATTTTCATTTCTACTATTCCTTTAGACTTGCTGACCAATATCTACATATCTTTTAATTTTTTTACTTTGGATATATAGAGCTTGACCACCTCAAAAACACTCACTTCAGTTGCCACTTTTTAGCTGCCTTTAGTTACCTGGGGGTTTTTTGACTTATAAACGAAAGCAGAGAGGAGCTAAGTGCACAAATTACTGTACAAGCCAATGAAAGAGGTAAGAATTAAACCAGAGAGTCCAGATCTCCCAAGTCCTAGTGTTGGATTTCAGTGCGGCCACTCTGGGGAGAGGAAGATGAAAGGAAATCTGAGCTGAAATTATTTGGAGTTCAAATATGGCGAAAGTTGGCAGGCAAAAAATATACAGAAATATTGTTTTATATTTAATATAACATATTAAATAAGAAATAATTTTAAATATTATTAATGTAGTTAAAAGACACCTGGTTACACTTAAGGGAATTTATGTCCTTAGATTATTTAACAATGTAAATGAAGCAACAAAAATAAATAGATAATTGCCTCATATAAATCTACTGATCTCCACAACAATTTTTTATTTTTATTTTGGGAGGGCGTTAATTTTTTTATTGCTTGTTTTTGTGCTTGTTTTTGTATTTCATTTCATTTTCATTTTTATGTCATTTTCACATTTTAATTTTTACACTTCATTTTTACTTTTTTAATTTGTGGTCTTGTATTTGGGTTTATCTTTATCCTTATTGTCATATTAATTTTTATTTTAAATTCAACTTATGACATTCGTTTTAATTTTTATATTTTTGTGGACGTTTGCTGGCCACTGACTGGGGACAATGCCGTGCTGCAGTTTGGCCTCTTTGGCGTCCCCTATATTCAGGAACCGCAAATATAAAATTCTGTGAAATACATTTAAAAAAAATTAAATTAAAAATCTCTAAAGAATTCAAAAATTTTAAGGAGGAAAGAAATAATCATATGAATAAATTATGAATTAATATAACTTAAAATAGAATATAAAAATATGAAGGAAAATGTATAGATCAAAATTACACCTAAAAATTAAAAGTATCAATAAATGTATTAATAAATTATATGAATTAATATAAATTAAAATAGGATTTAAAATACAAAGAAAAATTTATAGATAATTATATATTAAAAATGTAAATAATCTTATGAATAAACTATAAAAGTTAATATACATAAAATAATTTCAGATCTTGGAGGTGGAAAAAAATACAGAAAAATCTTACACAGAAATTTTTGTTTTGAAAAGCAAAATGTGTTGAAAAGCAAAATCTGAAAAGAGCCAATGTGGAATAAGGAAAACTAAGTTTTGACGATGTTTGTGAATAGTAATAATAAAATCAACAATAATATAAATAGTAATATGAATAGCTACAGTAACAACATGAATAAGGAATATGATTAATGTATTAATATATCATAATATAGTTAATAATATTATATATCATAATATAGTTAATAATATTAGCAATATGAATAACATTATCAACAACAACAATAATAATAATAGGGGGTTCAAAGAGTGAGTTTGCTGAAATTAAGACTTGAAATTGAAATAAATGTCTATTTTGCGCTGGCAGGGGGTGCAGGTGATCCAGGCGTCCGTCCCTGATGCAGTTTGGTACCATTACCATTCAGTGAGTATCTGGGATTAATTAGGGGGTAACGAGGGTGATGGAGCTGGGAATTGAGTTGGGGATTGAGGAGCAACAGGTTGAATGAAACATTAAAATTATTAATATACCAATGTAGCAATTACTATATTAAAATATATTAAACTATATTCATTATGAAAATAGCATTAAATATATTAAATATTTCAAGATATTAAATATTTCAAAATAGAGAAAAATAAAATATATTAATATATTAAAATATTATATTTTATAGTAGATAATTTATATTTATTATTATATATCATATAATATAGAATACTATATAATTATATATTGTTATAACGATATATTGATATATTATATAACCTATTATATTATATTATATTATATTATATTATATTATATTATATTATATTATATTATATTATATTATATTATATTATATTATATTATATTATATTATATTTATTATATACACAAAGTAGTAAATATGTAATAAATATTATAAAAAAACTTGCAAAGACAAAGGTGACTGCTGAGAGACAATACCTCCCTCTGTTTGAAGAGATGGAAACCTGTGGCGCTTCCAGAAATTGTCCTACAGCTTGTTTCTTTTAGATAATAATGTGATAATTAGATAATAATGGGATCATAAGATAACTTGATAGCAGTTGGACTATATAATATTTTGTGGAGCATGTCAGAGAAATTTCTTGAAGATAAGCTTATAAAAATCCTGCAGTATTTGATACAGCATTTGGTATTTGGAGAGCCAAAACTGACAAAATTGTTTAGTAACTAGAGATGGACTATTCCTGTGAAAAGATGGAATTTAATCTGTGTTTCCTTGTGCAAGCTGTGTCAGGGATCCGGCTTCTGCCTGAGTTTTGTGCTTTGTTTCCACTTTGTAGGCTGAAGGGGACCAGTTACCTGCAGCGCACACTGTCAGCCAGGATGAGACGTGCAACAGCAGGACCTTAAAAGCTGGAACTTTGGAAAAGCTTGTGGAGAACCTTCTGATGGCTTTTGGGGATAATGATTTTAAGTACATCAGCGTCTTCCTCTCCACATACAGGGCTTTTGCTTCCACCAGCACAGTACTGGAATTGCTCCTGGACAGGTAAGAGCCCAGACAGAATGGAAACTGAACCATCATTTATTAAACACGACAGGGGGATGTTGACAGGAATTTCTTCTACTACTTTTAGTGGACATGGACTTAATAAGCCAATGGACAGAGGTCAAGAATCCTGCAAAATTCAGGATTTCAGCATAAACATACAATGTGTAAATGCACGCTGCCCACATCCCAAATCTCATTAAAGCTTAGGCGCCAGGTGGGGAACGTGTGTGGGGTCTGACTGCTAAGGAACCAAACTGGGACCGACACAAGAAAATCAATACCGCTTTTTCCTTAGAAAGAAAAACAGGGTATGTGGGGGCGGTAAAGTCATACCTAGAATAGATTGCTACTTCTTCCATCTTGCAGTCACTTCTAAGTTTGATTGGTTTGTGGTGCTTTATGACCAGCCACTAAAATGTTCACACTCAGATGTATCATTAACTCCCCCTAAGCCGTATTCAACGAGGTTGCAAGGTGTGGTTTGAAAGGAGCTGTTCCAGCTGGTGCAAGGGCTCTCCCTGCAGGTCTCTCAAGGCTCAGTGTCCACAGCTGAGCTCCCTATGGCTGTGTCTGCACCCCTCCTGTCAGAGGGATGACTGGTTTGCCTGATTTAGTCTGGGTTTGCTTTGCAGTGCATGGGGATATGTACAAATCCTTGATCTCTGCCTCAGCTTCCTCAGCCACAGTGGAATTGTCCAACATGACATAAGACTGTTGAAACCTGAGTTCTTATTTTAAAGCCTTGGGCGGTGCTGAGGCTTGTGAGCTGTGGCAGGGCAGAATAATGCTGCCTGCGAGGCACAGGCCTTGCCTGGGTAGGTAAGAGATTCAACTTTGATGTTGGAGTTGTGCCCCTGGTTTCCTCTTCACAGTATCACAGTATCACAGCCCCACGGCCATACCCACTCGTGACAGCTGTGCCAGTAATTTTGGCAAAAGTGGACACTTGCCACCTAGAAAACTTGATGTGGAATCACCCTTGGAGTGGGAAGGAATGGCAAATACTGCAGAAACAGAAGCTGTGTTGGAGAAAGTGGTTGTGTTCCAGCCTCCTTACGTGCTGGAGTGTTGCTCTGGGAAAGGCTGAGTGAAAAAGGGCAGAAAGGGTCTTGGAGCTGTGAGCAGAGCAAGCGTTTTGGTTGATTCCTCCTCTGCGCAGGCTGCTTCCTATGAATTAACAAGCTAGTTTGGAAGATGCTGGCTGTTTCTTTAGGATTTTTTTCCTCTTCAAGCTCCTTAATTTTGCCCAATTCTTAGGTTCCACATCTGCAATTTGAGCTAGAAACACTCTTTAGTTGTTTATGCTGATTGTATATGAATTACGCGATTTGGGATTTTGCTTTTACTCAGTAGGGGTTCCTCTAAACAGCCATCTCATTTTTCAGATATGGAAACCTGGAGATTTCAGGCTCCAAAGAAGTTGGAAACCAGAATTCCCCTGAATCCACCACAGTGCTCAGTATGTAAGCTTGGTTTTGCACCGCCCAGCGAGCCCCAGTCAGGGTTCAGTGTTGGAGGAGGACGTGGGCAGCAGAGCTGTTGTTTCCTTTGACAATTCACAGCTTCAAGGAGTTTGTGTAAAGGCTGAGTATCAACTGTCTCATAACACATCCAATAATGCAACCCAGAGAAAATCTTTAGCTTTTTTTTTAACGACTGTGCTGGTTTCTCAAGGTGTAATTGAAGAAGCAGCCTTTAGTTTCCTATGAAGTAATATCTTAATAATATTTCTTGCATAAAAAGAACAAATTAAATTCTATGCTCAGAGAAGTGTCCATACTGCCTTCACATGGGGGATGAATGTCTCAGTGTTTCTGTTGTTATATTAGGTCCAGATCCATAGGATTGCATCAATACCTGCTGTATACAACCCATGTGTTCTCTCTGAATTTGCTCACAGTGTGATCGCATCGATTTTACAAGCCTGGCTCGATCAATGCTCCGAGGATTTCCAAGAGCCGCCGAACTACATCTGTCTGATGAAGGTGCTGAATTATATGAAGAGGAACATACCTGGCTCTGATCTGGAGAAGAGGGCGCAGAACCTCTTGGAGCAGTTCCAGAAAGAAGAACTGGAAAATGATGGTGAAGTACCTTTCTCTGTGTGTTGTCCCAGCGTCAAGCCTGGCACATCCCCTTGTCCTGGTCAGAAAGCTTCCTGTGCCGTGAGCTGAAAAGTCATAGGACCTCACGTAGTGTGTGAATGAGAACTAGAATCAACTTCCAGCTTTAGCAGAGGGGCGAGAAGGCATAAGTTGTGTAATAAGGAATAAAGGAAATGACAAAGAAAACCCATTTCATCCCATGAAAATCCTATCTGCCAGATGTTCCAGAAATACCATGTGAATGCACAGTACTGTGAAATATCCATCCGTGCCTGGTGCTGTCCTTTCCTGGGTTTGGTTCCCACGGACCACACCAGACGAGCTCAAAAGAGCTCTGTTTAGATGCCTCTGGTGTTCCGAGTGTCCTGGTTTTGGTTAAGCAAGAGCAAATGTCTTTGAGTGAATTTTCCTTTCTGCTAAGTTCTTCTACATGCATTTTTCGCAAGTTGGCTGTGTGTTTTTCAGACCCCGTTGGCTCTGGAGCGGATAACGGTAGGACTGGTGTGCAGAAAAGGCCCAGGTGTAGACTTAGTGCTGTGACAGCCAAGGCTGCTGATAAATTTTGTACATCCCGTGAGAGGGGTGGACTTGCAGGGAGGGGTGGCCAGAACAGGTGACCCAAAGTGACCAGCTAAGTAGGTATTCCATGCCATCCACGTTGTACAGCATCTAGAACTGGGAGATCACCAGGGTCTCGCTCTCTTCATCCACGGCCAGCATCTGAAGAGGACCCTGCCTGCGATCCTAGGCCTGGTTCCAGGCCTTGCAGCCTTGAATCCAGCTCTGGTTTACTGCTGAGTCCAACCAAGGGCATCGCGGTGCCTGTCCTGCAGCTGCTGGAGCCATGACTGGTTTCGTATCATTTGCATTACTTCCTCTCCTCATTAGTATTACTAGCAAAGCATGTTTTAACTTTCCAACTAGTCTCTCTCCCTTCTCCTTCTCTCCCCTTGAAATCTGGATATAAGAGTGTTCTCAACGCAATATTTTGGTAGTATAATTGCAGTCTTGTCTCTTTGCAGTTCAGCTTTTTTTCAGACTATAGAATGGATAAATACTGACAAGTAGATTATAAAAAATCTGCAGTGTTAATAAGGAATTGTGGTTGGTGGGGTGGTGGTTTTTTTTCCTTCCAAAGAATGGTGAGCAAATGGGTTAAGGCACTTCTCAGCTAAGAGACTGTGAACGGCTCAGTTCTCTCTGTTTCTCTTTCTTCCACTTCCTCTTTGCTAATTTAATATTCTGATCCTTATCTTTCTCACTAAAACATGCAGCACACTGAGGCCGTTACACCAGGCAGGACCCTTTGCATGTTCTGCTATTAGATGTAGTGATTTTGGAAATATCTGCTTTGACAAATTGTTTGTTGTGTAAATTTACTAACTCATGTTTTCCACGCTGGACAGACGGGTATCACAGCCTTTCTCCCTGTAACCCGGATGATGACGAGGAGCTGGAGATCAGCAGTCCAGAAGAATTCTCATTTTTCCAAGAAGAAATTGTGGCAGAACAGCTGACATACATGGACATGGTATGTAGATCTCATACGTATCACTTGAAATGCTCAGGGAAATAGTTCTGGGCTTCTAATTTATTTTTTCTAAGAACAGCTCTGTTTCTAGGACACAGAGCTCAACTCTGCTTGTTTATCCAAATTTGCTGCATTGATTGGACTTTTCCTTCAGTTATTCTGAAGGTATTGTTTGTCTTTTGAAAGTGTGAATGTAGATTGTGTAGCCTTTTTTGCAAAGTTTAATATTTCACCCCTCAGAAATAGCATATTTTGGCTATATTTAAGGCTACCTTACCTAAAGATGTATAAGTACTTTTAACTGTAGTGCTCCAAATTGGTTTGCTTGTATCAATCTTTTTCAAAAATATCATTATATAGAAATTTTTCCCCTTGGTTATGCAAGTGATACAAAGGTGTCTCTTATTTTACCAGGACTGTTTAGCTGACAGTTCTTTTAGGGCATCAAGCCTAAAGGGTTGTGGCAAAGTGTATATTTTAAACTAAGAGAAAACAAATATTTGCCTTCTAATACCATATTAGATTTAGATCCAAGTTGTACTGTAAACATGCATTTATTCCTGTGGGCAACAGAGATCCAGGCTGACTTGGACACCTGTTTCCCTCTAGACGCTCTTCAGGGAAGTTGTGCCCCACCACTGTCTGGGCTGCGTCTGGTCCCGAAGGGACAGGCAGGAGAACAAGCACCTGGCAGGGAGCATCAGAGCCACCATCTTGCAGTTCAACGCCGTCACCAACCGTGTGGTCAGCACCATCCTGGAGAGCAAAGAGCTCAAAACACAGAAAAGAGCCAAGATCTTGGAGAATTGGATTCGTATTGCACGTGTAAAGCATTTATTGGCGACTGTTTGATGTTCCTTGTGCAGGTGCTGTGGAGCTGGGAGGGCAAAGGGGCGTTGTACACGTTGGGCCCAGGCCAGCGAGCAGCTGAGCTGTTGTTCTTTTTGGTTTTGACTGACTGTCCCTGTCACAACACATGCAGTGTTGCTCTTCCTCTCCTCACAGCTGTAGTTTGGGCAGCATCACCACAAGTAGATGAAAGTGAGGAAGACAAGGTGTAAATGCCAAAGCTCATCAAGTGTTTGGTGGCTGGAGGGGGGAGTGATATTTTTGATGCTTGATATCTGTAGAGCTGCCTGCTTAGCAGGGAGAATGTGCAGCAAGCAGGACACGGATCAGACAGAAGAGCACTGACCTATTGGTGATGCTGACACTTAATGCTCCTGTGTTTCTAACTGCTCCTTTCACAGGAATGCAGGATCCTGAACAACTTTTCTTCCTTGAAGGCCGTCATTTCCGCACTGCAGTCCACCTCCATCTATCACCTGAAGAAGACCTGGGCCTGTGTTCCAGAGTAAGGCTGCCCTAGACAAAGGCAAAAAACTCTGTGCTCTTTCTTTGTACCCATTTATCCACCTTCTTACAATAATCTCATACCTGTGGTGTGATTGAGAACCCTTAGCAGGGTCAGCGTCCCTGCGGCATTTCTTTGTGTCAAACAGGGCCTGGGAGCACCAGAAGATGCCAGGAAGGTTCCTGGTAGATGTGCAGCATGTCACTGGATGTGTTTTGGTGCTTTTGTCTTTTATGTGCCCAACTGTTAATGATTCATGAGAAAAAATAGTACCCTTCTGCTGCAGTGTGCAGTTCGTGTGGCACCGGGGGTGAACCGACACCCTCAGTTTGGTATCTGGACCCGTGCTGGGCTTGCACATGGACTAAGCCCCAGCTCAGAGCACAAATTGCTGTTCCCAGCCCCGGCTGCCAAGCGCTGGTCCTGCTCTCTCCTCCCTGGTGCGGCCCGAGCGCATGACTGCCCTGCCTGCTCCTGCCCTGGGGCTTGGGGAGCTCGGGTCAAAAGGAAAGACAGACTGGTGTGGGTATGGGATCTCTTAAGTGTCCTGGGATTGCTTTGCTAATCACTCTGTAGCGGTTCCTGGGCTATTCACTAGATTATGTGCCCAGAGAGGCAAATGAAGCATAAAGTGACTTTCCAGTTAAGGGTTTTCACCTTGCAAAAAAACACAGGTGCATTTTCTCATCAGTAACAGACTGAAAGATGGAAGCTGAAGCAGCATGTGCCTCTTGTGAAAACAGGTAACAACAGATGGTTCCATTCAGTTGATCCTTAATTTATTCCTGCACAAGAAAATGGTCCATTAATTTAATCTCTGGTGTCCAGGCAGGGCCTTGCTGATGTTCCTGTGTCGCAGCAAGTGTGTGTGCATGTCAGGCTTTCTGCAGATTTGTGACTGAGTTTTCCATTTTCCCTAGCAAGGACAATCTTGCTGTGTGCTCCTGAAGTCTCCCATAAGCTGGTGGTTGAGAGAAGGATGGGGAGCTCCAGTGAGCTCAGGGAGGACCAGGCAGCATCACAGGCAAAGAAGACAGGAACTCGACTGGGTGAACGTTAATGGAGTTTATTGATAGAAGAAACAGGAACGTCTCCCCCATCTCTGGGCGGATCACCGTGCACCCTGAACCGATACAGGCAGGTGTAGTCCGGGTGGCCCCAGTTGCTCAGCACTTGCACCCTGATCTAATTCACGACTCCAGGGAGCTCGTTCTGCAATGACAAGAAGAAATGAGTCACCTTTTCCTCTCTGGCCCGTGAGCACTGACAGAAGTGCCACAGCGACGGCCTCGATCAGCAGCTTCCTTCCTGCTGCCCCGTGGGGGCTTTTGACCTGTCATGGTGCAGACGTTCTTATCCTGGCCCAGGATGTTGTATCTAGGATGTTGTATTTTGGATGCTATATCTAGGAGGTTGTACCTGGGATGCTGTATCCTGGATGCTGTATCCGGGATGCTGTATCTGGGATGCTGTATCTAGGATTCTGTATCAGGGAACCTGTATCTGGGATGCTGTATCTGGGATGCTGTATCTAGGACGTTGCATCTGTGATGCTGTATCTAGGATGTTGCATTTTGGATGCTATATCTAGAATGTTGTATCTGGGATGCTGTATCTAGGATCCTGTATCTGGGATGCTGTATCTGGGATGCTGTATCTAGGATTCTGTATCAGGGAACCTGTATCTGGGATGCTGTATCTAGGACGTTGCATCTGTGATGCTGTATCTAGGATGTTGCATTTTGGATGCTATATCTAGAATGTTGTATCTGGGATGCTGTATCTAGGATGCTGTGTCTAGGATGCTGCATCTAGGATGCTTTATCAGGGATGCTGTATCTGGGATGCTGTATCCAGGATGCTGTATCGGGGATCCTGTATCTGGGATGCTGTATCTAGGATGTTGTATCTGTGATGCTGTATCTAGGATGCTGTGTCTAGGATGCTGTATCTAGGATGCTGTATCTGGGATGCTGAATCCAGGATGCTGTATCAGGGATCCTGTATCTGGGATGCTGTATCGGGGATCCTGTATCTGGGATGCTGTATCTAGGATGTTGTATCTGTGATGATGTATCTAGGATGCTGTGTCTAGGATGCTGTATCTGGGATGCTGTATCTAGAAGCTGTATATAGAATGCTGTAGCTGGGATGCTGTATCTGGGATGCTGTATCTCATAATCTGTATCTGGGATGCTGTATCTAGTAAGCTGTATACAGGATGCTTTATCTGGGATGCTGTATCTAAGATGCTTTATCTAGGTTATCTGTATAAATATGTGTACCCTGGACCAATAAAGTCAACTATGCTCTGTCACTCACATTGAGTTGTCTCAGCTTTTTCCTCCACGGCTCGCAAGCTTTGGTTTGGAAGACATCAGATTTGGAACGTTAAGGAAGCTGTAACTACCTTGGTGTTTCCTTCTCCCCGTAGTCGCACTTCTGGTTCTGTCTGTCAAGTTGTGCCCCTCTCCCGCACCAGGTGCTGATTGTGGGGCTCAGGGTGAGGGGGGGCAGGGAGGGCGGGGGGGTCCATGGGCTTCAATAAGTTTTGTTTGGGGTTTTTGAATCGCCTCTGTTGACACGTCGTATAAAATCTGATTGCTGCAGTGCTAGTGAATGAAGAAGAGGATGAGCAGCAGACTGCAGAAATTGTTTGGCTTTTGGTTTATTGAAAAATTATGATTTAACTCACAAAGGAATAAGATCTTGCAGTGGTCTTCTAATACCCAGTGACAGCTCTTTAATGTACTGGTTTGGAACTTTGAGATGATATTGGGTATGAAGCGGCTGTTCCATTGTGGAATAGTGCAGGAGTAAACTCTTACATTTCAGCATTCCTGGCAGATCTGCAGCTTGATAAAGACCTCAGGCTGTTTGGTTTAATCAGACTTTTGTAGATCCCACCTTCACTGCTCAAAGCACGGGCTGCCCATGTGTTTTCTGATGTTGTCACTGCTTTCTGAACAAAGACGGCAGAGGCAGCAGCTCTGCTGGTGGTGTCTGTTTGATTGAAACATGGGTATCTACAGGAACTTTAACCTGAAAGCTCAGAAAGCTGTGGTCGGTGGTATATCTTTGTAATGTTTGTAGATCCTTCTGCAGATATTCTTATGCCAACGAGCACGGAACGTTTGTGAGTGTGACCTGCCGTGCAGTTAGAAGGAAGAAAGATGTGTGAGCTGCAGCAGCAGGAAGGCTGCAGCCGTGTAGCCGCGGGTGCAAACGGCACGAAACGGGCTGCAGCGGCGGAGCCCTCGGTCCCGGGCCGTCCCGGGCAGGCGCAGCCCGAGCGCTCCCGGCCCCGCTGCCGCTGACCCGCCGGGGCCGGGGCCGCGCTGCGGGCGGACAGCGCCGCTCTGCGGCCGCCGGCGGCTCCGGGCCGGGAGGGGGGGCGGGGCCCGGTGGTGGGCGCGGACGGGATTGGCTCCTGCGCGGGCTGGGCGGGGCCACGCTGCAGAAGCGCGCGGGCCGAGGAGCGTGTGCCGGCGGTGCGGCGGCGGGAGCAGCGCGCGAGGAGCGGCGGGGCCGGCGGTGAGCGAGGGGCGGGCGGACAGCGGGGAGACTGGACGGGGCCGCCCCGGTCCCGGCTGAGGGGGGAGGCTGGAGGGGGAGGGACGGGCTGGGTTCGGCAGGAGGAAGGCGAGGGGCAGCCAGCCGCAAGAGCGCGGCCCCGGGCCGGGCCGAGAAAGAGGCAAGGGGGAAACACGCGGGCGGCTGTGAGGGAAGGGAGCCCCGGGCTGAGCGCTGCGCGGGGCTCGGGCGGGGCCGTGGGGCGGAGGGGGGAGCCCGCGGTGCCGCAGGGCAGAGGGAGGAAAGCGAGCGGGAGGGGGCAGAGCCGGGTCGGGAGCGGCGCAGGCGGGGCCGAGGCCGCCGTGGGGGCGCCAGGGGGCGCGAGGGGCGGGGGCGGTGCTGCCGCGGGGAGGGGCCGGGAACGGGGGGAGCGGCGGGAGCGGCGGAGGAGCCTGAGGGCGGGACGGCGCGGAAGGAGCTTGGGCGGGAAAGGCTGAGGGACCTCAGGGAGGGGGTGACATCGGGGAGGCCTTGGCGGGAAAGGCTGAGGGAGCTCAGGGAGGAGATGGCGTCGGGGAGGCTGCAGTGGGCAATGCTGAGGTAGCTCAGGACGGGATGGCACTAAGGTGTGGTTTCAAAGGGAAATGCTGAGGTACCTTGAGGAATGGACGCTGGGCTGGGAACTATGAACACATCAGATTGGTTAAGAGAGTGTTCATGACAGAAATTTGTGCAGTGAAGTATTCCAGCAAAGAGAGGGAGAAGAGCCAAACTTAGATCAGGCCTCCTAGGACGCCTGCAGGTTTGGGGACAGGGATGACAAGGTTGTTAATCCGGTCCTAACTGTTTCTTTCTCTGTCCCTCTCTTGCAGCACCTGACTGAATGGAGGAGCAAGTGGACGGGAAGTTCCTGAGCCACACACAGATCACATTTATTACTCTCGCCCTCAGAGACCCGGAGATCCAAACCGTTCGCATGGTGCCTTGAAGCAGCCTGTGCTCATGCGCTTCTCCCAGGGAGAAGCCGGAATGGCAGTGACTGGCCACGTTAAGCCACAGGGTGCACACTCTGCAGCTGTCAAGCCCAGCTCTGCATCAGCTCACACCTGTGATTTTGCGCCGCACACGCGGATTTGAGTTGTCGCTGGTTGTTGCAGCGTTTGGCTTTGGTGAGGACAGCGTGTGTTTATCAGCAGTTGGTGTAGGTGGAATCTTGAGGAGAAAGCGATATTTCCGTGCCAGAACTGGTTGGTGTTTGCATGGTATTGTGGCGGTTGTTCCCGCAGGCGATGAGTGCTGGAGTGTTATTGCAGGAAAGGGGATTTTGGAGGCTTGTCTGTGAGATGCACTAGAGGCAGCAGTTGAAAGCGAAAGGCTGAGATTTGGAGAGTTTGTCGGTGTGTTTTGGGCGGTTGTCAGTTGAAGAGTTGGCTGTTTGCAGGTGAGGTGTAGGGCAGAGGGTGAAGCTGACTTTGCCTGGGCGGCGCAACTGGCTGGGTGTGCAGAGCTGAGGAGAGCGGGCTGCTGCGGGTGACCCTAAAGCTGGAGAACCAGCCGGCAGGTCCAGAGGCTCCCGCTGCCGGGCAGGGCCGTGCAGGCCAGTGCCCTGGGGCACAGCGACGTGACCCTCCGCAAGTACCAAAGAGCAGGTGAGGACCGTGGGCATTTGTACTGAGCTGTGACATCTCTAACCTGTGACATTGGGGTCCAGCCTGAGCAGGGCATGTGCGGAAGCTGTGCTGCAGGGAGGGCAGAGCTGAGGGGAAGGGCTGTGCGAGGGGCTGGTGCCAAGGCAAGGTGGGCGCGCTGTGGGGTGTGGGGAGGTGTCAGCCCCGGACTCAGCCCCTGTCTGACTGTAGTGCCCTTGGGCTGGTGTAGCTCAGTCCTCCGTGTGTTTCTCTTTAGGTGGAGCAGCGTGCAAAGGAAAAGCAAGGAAGGAGGTGAACCCATGAGGAAGAGTGATGGATAAAGAGGGTTGGAGCGCACCTGCCAGTCAAGAGGGATCAAGAAAGAAGACACCGGTGGTGGAACTGCAGGTCAGGAGAGCTCAAGGAGGGAGAAAGGTGACTGTGGCCGTATGGGTTTACCTAGCTCACACACCAATGAAAACAGTTTGGATAATAAAAGAAATGTATGCAAAACCAATAATGAAAGGCAGAGAATGTTTATATGCTATGTATGGGGTAGACCTCAAGGTATATTTCTTCCTACAATGAAGGAGAATTCGCAATGGTAATTAACTGAAGATGCGAATTTCCAGATTGCATTGGCAACATACACAGGGAACATATCAGTTTATTACCCTCAACATAAACTGTGGGCTGAAATTGGTAATTTACCGTTGTACGGCAAATGCTGCTGTCAGCAACGACCAGTAAGTGACAAGACTGTATTTACTGATGCCTCTGGTCGCTCACGTAAAGTTGTAATTACATGGCTAAACTCAGATACCCAGTGTTGCAAACACAAGGTAGAAAAAGAGACCAAGGGTCAAACAAGTTCTTGAGCTGACAGCTGTTAGGATCGCTTTGAGGTGTTCTGTAACAAACCTTTGAATGTTGTAACTGGCTCATATTGTGCAGCTGGCATACTTAACGACCTGGAAGCTTCTTTTCTTAAGGAAGAGGATAATCCTCTTTTGATGGCTGAATTGAGAATGCTATGGTTTCTAATAAATCATAGACATCATGGTTATTATGCAATGCACACCCGCTCTCGCACTGCCCTTCCAGGACCTCTTGCAGAAGGCAATAGGAGGGCCGATGCACAAGCTGTGCTGCTCACTGTGCCTAAAGCCTTGGAGCAAGCTAAATTATCACATAAATTTTTTCACCAGAGTGCAAAGGCGTTAAAACGATAATTTCAAATTACAGTGGATCAGGCCAGGAGCGTTCTTATGTCCTGCCCTGATTGCCAACAGTTGGCACCCGTGCCATCCACAGAGGGTGTTAATCCAGGAGGGATTACTGCCAATGAAATACAGCCAACTGATGTAACGCATTGTTTTGAATTGGGTGAATACGTACATGTTTCTGTAGACGCTCATTCCAGATTTCTCGATGCTGCTGCTCGTGTTGGTGAAAGAGCGCGAGACGTCTGTAATACTTACTGGTTAACATGTTTTGCTGTTTGAGGAGTTCCACGATATGTAAAACCAGAGCAAAGCGGAACGCACACTCGATTAGAGGAGCGATCCCCCAGCGCGCTGTAATAAAAGTGCCTGCTTTTTAACACTTTCAAAACAGTGTTAAAGAGTCTGTTTGCCAACTTTTTGGTATCATTTTCTGGCAACGAGGATGGGATAATCTGCCTGACCTCCCGTGGATCCCAGGATCTCTGGGACCTTGTGCCGGCACCGGGGAATTCGTGGAAGGGACCACAGATCCTCGGACCAGCTCGGACGCGGGTAAAACCCCATCAATGAGATAAGGCACTTTCGTTGTCTGGTTGGGTTGGCACGCTGCCTGCGCGAGACGTGGGCGACACCAGCGCGTTGGGTCTGCGCATTCGCGTCTGCGCATTTTGGTAAACTGGGGAACTTAAAAAAAGAAAGAAAGAAAAAATAAGAGAAAAATGAGAAAACAAGAAATAAAAGAGAAAAACGAGGGAACAGTAATTTGATAAAGGTACTTTTCGTGATTTTGCTGTTTGTGCCTTAGCAATTGTATAATTGTTTGTGTCTTTAGTGGTTTGTTGTTGTTGTTACTTGTGTCTTGGGTGATTTTATAGTCCAGTATTTACGGTTCACGAATCGTCTGTTATTGTGATTGTGAAGTAGGTAGTGGACAATCGACAGGAGAATTCGGGAGAAATCCCCCCAGGCTGTATTTTCTGACATTGGAAAAGGATCGTGTGCTGTTCAACAGGGAGTCAAACAGGGAGAATCTGATTGAATATTGTAATTAATGGCGGCCACTGTAAATAATATTAATATGCTGCACAGGTCTAGGTGGGTATACTTTGAGATGTGTAGTATAGTAATGTGCTATGTGTAATATATAGTAAGATATATAATTTAAATCATATATTGCCTATTACATAAGGCATATTACACAATACATAATGTTATGTATACATTTTCTTCATCCCCTTCAGATCCATTTGTTTTGAAAAAGGATAATCAGGGAAAGAAATGGAAACCAGTAAAAGGTTTATTGAAGAACAGCTATTGGTGTAGAATACACAGAGAACATGAGATCAAAATTGTCCCTCGGTCAGTCCAGGGTGGGATCCTGATATCCTTATATCGGGGGACAGGCTGCATTGGTCTGGACAGTGCATTTTATACGGGATTAGACACGCTGTGCCTAAAGCTGTAAATACGCCAAAACCTTTTGAGATTAAACAGGATCATGAGCAATCTCCCACTGAGTTTTTACGCCGTCTTAAACCAACAGCTCAGTAATATATTAATATAGGTCCTGACTTGGAGAACAGAGAATGAGAATTCGTAGTTGGCTGGGAGCTCATTATTCTGTGTTAAACACTATGCAGGGAATATTAAGTAGTGATTCTGTAACAGTTACGGGTGCCACAAAAATTGCAAAACACGGCCCTTTAACCCGCTGCTTAGAATGTTTGTATGTGGAGTCGGGTACTTATTGATTGTGTGCCATGTGTCTTGTGCACAATGAATGGTTGAAAAAAGCTTTAATGGTGCAGTGGCTGTGCAGTTACACGCTGCTATGGCTGTAATTGTTAAACAAAGAAGGAGAGATGTGGCAGGGTTGTGACATCAGGCCTGTGAGAAACTGCAAGAGTCACAGCGTGAGAACAAGGGCTGGTGGAACAACACAAGCAGCAAGGACTGTGTGGGACATGATCCATCGGGGACAGAGGGACTGATACGGGATTGGTACATCAGGGACAGAGGGACTGATATGGGATTGGTACATCAGGGACAGAGGTACCTGATGTGTCAAATACAAACCTGAGTTTGTATTAAATGTCTCTCTACATCTTAAAGAGTGTCTGTGCCTCATCTGCTACACCCCTTTATCTGTTTCCCTAATTACGACTTAGACTGTATTTACCATTGTAAAAATAAAGCTTTCCCCCCTATTTTTTGTCATGTAATTAGAATTAATATTGGATATTGGAGCCCGTCCTAGCTAAACTGGAAAAAAGACAGCAGCCATGTGTATCTTTAAATAAAGACTAAATCAAGTCTGCTAGCTCATTATCTTTAAGTGTTTTACTGTGATCACCTCCCTCCCAAGGTTTTGTGTCTGTTGTATCAAGGCCTGACACTTGCGGCCACAGTGGATGAATCACCATGGGCACAACACCAGGAACCTGCCTGTTTGTGTCCAGGATATCCACTCCAGCAGACACTGTTACTAGAAGAGCACATCATTAAACTGAAAAACCATCTAATTGTGTCATTATGCACATTCACTGCTCTTTTTTCTTCTTTATACCTGTGGTAGGTTTTTAAAATTAAACAGTTTGAAAAGGGTTTCTGGTTTGGCTCTGCACACGGAGCCTGATTTTCCTTCTCTAGGGCCTTTCACCCGGTTCACCGCACTCGTGTGATCATTGCGCTGCACGTGGGCAAAATCAGCTGTGCCCTGTGTTTCTCCTGTAAAACAGTAAGAATGCTAATATAATCGTGCCAGGAACTGCCTTCACAGGGAATATTTGAAGGAACCCACTGCTAATGTATTTTTAATTGGTACTTGCATTATGGATTAGATGCAACAAAAATCCATACTTTCTTTTATCCTTTACTATACAGGAGGTGGTTGAACTTTTCTATAGCAGATTCGATCACTTGTTGTAAAGCAATGAAATAAATAACTTAGGCTTTTTCTATGGATATACAACATTTAATCCAATTCCTTAATTGTATTCCTTAAACATGTGTTCATTAGAGCATAAGCAAAACAGCGCTGGGTGCGCGGGGGATTCGCTCCGCCCAACACGCACGCTTAAATACAGTAAATACAGTAAGGTGTTACATATTCATAATGACCCCAGGAATGCCTGTACATATCCATAACCTTTCCCGATTCTCATTAAAATGAGTCTCAGAGAACCATTTCCATAGTCTCCTCCTTGACCCTCCCCTGTTCTGCCTGCGCAGTGTCACTTGGTGGCTTTGAGGAGGCGTATCTATGGTCTCTATGGGGCCCTATGGTCTCTATGGGGCTCTGTGGTCTCTATGGGACTCTATTGTTTCTGTGGTCTCTATGGGTCTTCATGGGACTCTACAGATCTCTATGGTCTTTATGGGCTCTATGGTCTCTATGGGTCTCCCAAGATGCCAAGTCGACCGAAACCAGACTGCCCCCCCTTTTGCTGTAAATCTTGGCAGTCTTGTCTCCTCCGGGTTACAGCTGGTGCTGTAAAACTTCTGATCTCGGCATTCGATGAGGTTCTGATTTTTCTTAACACAACTGGCTACATACAGCTCTAAACTAGATACTCATTATGTGGCTTCAAGTGTTAGTTTGTTAGTAGGCCCTTATTATGTGGTTGGTTAACCCTGAAAATGTTAGCTACCTCTATCAATATAACCTCATAAACAAGTTTCAGAACTTTTTACATAGAACTTAACCACCTTTTCCTTTTTCCAGGTTCAGAGCCCGAGCCTCCTTTGGTTGTATCTGTAAACATTAAACATCTCAGCGCGAACCACAACTGCATTTCTCACAGACAGAAGTGCCTGAACTCCACAGCTTGCCTGGCAGTGCAGAGAGCAGGAAGTGTGGTAAGTCCTGGGCCCTTGGGGACATTTCACCCTGTTTTGTGTCCCAGTCCCTCCCTGCTCCCTCCTCTTTCCTACTGTGCCCTTCTTCCTCTTCATCTCTTCTCCCTCTGTCCCTCTGCTGCTTCCTCACCTATTCCTCCACCCTTCTGAATCTCTGTGCAGGGTTTCTCATATCTCCCTCTCCGTCTCCACCCCTCTGTGTTCTCACCATCCCTGGTTTCTCTTTGTCTTCATTCTTGTCTGTTGCTCTGTCCTGCTCCGTGCCCCATCATTTCTCACTGTATCCCTCTGTCCTGCTCCCTGCGCCTATTCCTGCCCCTCTTCTTTTTAACTCCCTCTCCATCTTGCTGCCCACCCCAGGATTTTTTCCCAACCTCTATCCTGCCCCCAACCCTTATTGTTCTTTCTCCTGCTCCCTCTCTGTCTTTCTGCCTGTCTTCCCTTTCCCTGCTGCTTCTTTCTCCATCTCTGCCCCTTTTCCTTCTTGATGTCTTTCTGTCCTGTTTGTCTTTCTGTCTTCCTTGCCTGTTCCCGGCCCCATCCCCTCTCACTATATCTCCCCTGTCCAGCTGGCTCTGCCTTTTCTTTGTCTTCTCTTCCTCTTTCCTGCTCCTCAGCCCTCTTTTCCTCTTCCTCCAGCTCATTGCTGCATGTTTTCCGTTTCCAGTATCTTCATTTTGATCTGAACTTTGCTTTGTTTCTCAGTCCCTTTGTTTTGTTCCCTCCCTTTTTGTCTCTCCATCTGTACATCCCCCTCCCTGTCTTTCTCTACCCCCTTCCTGCTTCTCCTCCTCCCGACTCCCCATCCCTCTGTCCTGCTCCTCAGCCCTGCTCTTTCTTCCTCCCTGTCTCATCACGGCTCCTTGTCCCTTTTTGCCTTGATCTCTACATCTTTTTTCCTGTGTGTTTCTTTCTCTCTGGGCTCCTCTGTCTTCTCTCTTGTCTCATTTGTCTCTTTCTAGTCCTCTGTCCTTCTCCCCAGCAGCTTCAACTGAATGACCAGGTGTCTGTGCACTCTGGTGTTTCCTCATGCCTGCCCTGGGGAAGATCTGTGTCTGTAGGGCTGGGGATCATTTAGGAGCTGTTCTCCTTGTGCAGACGGCAGAGCCGGGTGCAGTTGTGGCAGAGGTTGTTCTCAGCTGCTGCTCTGTGCAGCTTGGTTCAAGAGCCAGCTGGGGGCTTCTTTGGAAGGGAGGTTTCTTGTTCTGTGCTTACTGCTCCTCGGGACCCTGCACAGGAGCGCTGTTGGGGTCTGCAGGGACGGGTGGGACCTGCTGTGATTCCTGGTGAATGTGAACTCAACTTGTCCTGATGGCCTCGAATGAAACCAGACTGACTGTAGATGGTTTTCTTCCCAGATCCCATTCCAACCTCCGTGCTCAGTGCTAAAGAACAAGAGATCTTGTGCTCTTTTCCAGATGTCAGTGGCCGCAAATCAGCTGAGAACATCCTGCCTTAGGTAACGGGCAGGTGGTCTGTGATCAGGGGTGTGGACTTGAATGGCCGTGCTTTCATGAACGTTTTCTGGTCTTGCCATTTCACAGCCCTTCCTTCTCCTGGAAATTTAAGACAGCATTTCTTATCCTGAGGTTCAGACGGGAGTTGGACTTACTGTTGAACAGATGATATAATGTGCTCCCTGAGGAGCACATCTTGCTTTTTTGTTGTTGTTTTCCAACACCGTCTGAACTTTGGTCAGCAAGAGGAAGAGTGGTGACAGAGTCTGTTATCTGAGAGTAACGTGTTCCTGTACCTTTCCCGTCGTTCTGTGGTGAAGGATTCCTTCCCTTGCAGAGAGGACTGCAAGACCCGCTCCTGCCAGGTTGGACTTTGCCTCCAAACGTGGCGCAGCCTCTTCCATTGTGACATCAGCCACTGCCACTGACGTCACAAAGCAGCATGAGCGCTGAGGTCGGCACAGCAGGGGATAAGACCAGGGGTCTCCCTGCGCCTCGGTCACTCTCGATCTTGAGAGAACTGAGATCGCAGAGTTTTTGGCTCACTCCTGAGCGAGCGAGATGCTTGTTACCTTCACCTCAGCAGGTACCCAGAGACATCCAGAGATGGCTGAACGTCTGAACTGGTATGTTGGGAATATTTTCTGCTCCCTTCCCCAGGTGTGTTTTCCACCTTGTCAGCTGGGGTGGGTGGATGGTGGAAAGGAGAGGAACACGAGGGCAGCCTGAGAGCTGGGTCTGGAGCTGCTGGAAGGCAGCAGCCATCTTTCGGTCTCTTCATGAAATTGAGGGCTGGGCCCAGAAGCCTTTGATCTCTGCAGAATGAGGGACAGGTCCATTTTGGATGGGACAGAGAGAGTCCCAGGGGTGGCCCAGACACAGCCTGCCGCAGTAATTGTGAGAACTCAGCTCCGTCCTGTATTGTGCTCTGCAGGGTGGGTTCTGTCCCTGAGCCTGCTTGGTTTTCCTCTCCACAGGGACCAGAAGGACACCAGCGTGTCCTCTGTTGGCCGTGGGTCTGACTTGTGTTCCTGACAGAGGAGGTTTCCTTGGGAAACCTGGTCAGCTCCTCACCAGGGCTCTGCCTTAAGAAAGGGGCTCAAAGTCCTCAGAGGGGTGCAAGGAGTTCTCTAGGAGAACAAAAGGGATTGTTTATTCCTGATGAGTGTCGCTGTGAGCCTGTTGAGAGCCTCCTGGAACAGACAGGAGGAATTTCCCCCTTGCAGAGCGGTGTGTATTGTGTCTTGGCAGATCAGGCTCAGGGCAGCAGGGCCCAGACAACGGAGTTTCTTTGGTGCTTCCTTGGTTGCCCGTTGCTTGCCAGCACGCATTGACATTTAGCCCTCCCTCCCTCTTTCCAGTCTGCATTTGTCTGCTGTTCTGCCAAGAGAAGGGCCAGAGATAACCCGGCTGCTAAAGAAACGCTGCGAGAGGGGAGACACACACCCCCCGCCTGGCAGCTGTTGGACTGTAGGGGCACAGGCTGAACCTTCTCTTGAGAGGGTGGAGAACAGGATCAGCACAAGTGTCCATTGAATGCTGGGCAGGAGAAACAGGCGTTTGTTATGTCCTTCCATTTCCAGAGAACTCCTCTCCAGCCCCACAGACACGAAGTGTGGACAGAAGTCCTGTTGCAACTCCTGCTCTTAGTCTGGAGTCAATCTTGAGCCCTTTGTCCCTAAGGAAACAATCTTTGCCGTGACAAATCCCCCAGTGGTGCAGCTGGTGACACCTCCAGCAGTGACTGGAGCTGGTGCAGGACCAAGCCAATGCACACGGCAGGAACGCCAGGCTCAAGGGCTGAGTCCATGCTGCTGCTCTCCAGTCTGCTGCTGATCTGCACGGGAACCGCCAGCTTCACCAGCCTTTTCTTTATCTGCTCTGCAGGGAGATGAAGGCACTGAAGGCATCGACCCTGCTGCTGCTTCTCGGTCTCTTCTCTTTCGGTGAGTCTCTGCAGATCTCCGACCTGAGGACGGTGCTTTAGAAGGTACTCGGGGCTCCAGCCTGCCCTGTTCCGCTTCCCCCGCTGTGAGCAGAGGAGCTCAGCCAAGAGCAGGAAGTCCCCACAGAGCTGTGCCAGTCCCTGCTCCAGCGGGTTGGGTGTGGGTGAGGAGGGGCTGAATTGCCTTCCCCAGGAGGTCTGAGCCAGTTCTCTTCAGCCCAGGGAGAGGCCGTGGCTGAGCTCTCCTGCCCCAGGGGCTGAGAATCTTCTGCAGGACAAGGAGCACAGTCCAGGGCAGGGAACGTCCATCTATTGCGGAGCCCGTACACCATGATGGCCACTGTCAAAGGCAACAAGAGGAGAGACAACTACGGCACTTGGGAGAGACACTGAAAGGGGAGTGGGCAGCCCGAGGCATAGCCCAGCCTTAGACCAGGTTCTAAGCTCTGGTTTGTGTCTGACAGGTGTTTACCATGTGCGACAACTCGGCACCTAAACCCTCTGGAGCACTGCACCAGAGATAGGAGACCTCAGCGCAACCCTGTCCCTGCCCGTCCAGCTCCTTAAGCTCCAGGAACAGCTTTATCATCTGCAAAGGATGTGGCCAAGCGGGCTCTGCAGGAAGGACTGAAGCAGGCAAAGCTCCCAGGCGTTACCGGACGGGTAAGGGCACAAGGCAGAAGGATCTGCTCAAGGGTTTTATCCTCCATTCACATGTATGCTACTCCATTCCCTGTCACAGCCAACAGGCTGGTGCTGCTGGAACAAGTGCTGTCATGGCCACGCTTCCTTTTCCTGTTGCTCCACACTTCCTTATGGGGAAGAGAGAGCGTGATGGGAACGACAGCTGTCTGAGTCGGACCTTCCTCTGCGCCCAGATCTCGGGTCCTCCTCAAGGGAGGACTGGAAAGAAAGAACGGTCTCAGAGGTCTGTGGGACAGGATTTGGCTGGCCTCAGCAAAACTCCCAGCACTTGTCGGTTGGTGAGGGGAGATGTGCTGGAGCTTGTTGGTCGCAGGCCATGGGAAGGATGAAGGCAGGAACCTTACTTGGAGGGAATGGAGAGTGCTGACTCTATGTTGGTAGGGTTGTAAAGCAGTTGTCCTGTAGGAGAGGGACTCTTGTTCTTGCATGGGGAAGATTGCTTGAGTTGGGGTGGTGACTGTTTGAGAAGGTGTCTTGGCATTAGCCAATCTGTAAATGTCTAGTTTACAGTGTAGACCAATCACCTGTAACAAGGTAACAGAAACACCAATCAGCTCGAAGCACGTTGCTGAGGAAAAGTATAAATGTATGTGAAGTACACTAATAAAGCGGACATTTTGCTTGCATCAAACTGTGTCCCGTCTCTCAATCGCGGCAAATTGGTGACCCCGATGTGATCGTACAACGTGATTCTAGGGCTCAAGAACCACCTATCTGCGTGGCATGCTGTGAGTCCCACAGAACTTTGAATGAGCTGCTGAAAGGAAGCAGGAGCCGGCCGGCCTGAAATCCCTCCGGAGTAGAGAGGTGAGCTGTGGGAAACATGGGAAATCAAGCGTCTTCCCCAGAGAGACATATATGAGCTTATGAAAACTCTCCTTCAAAAGCATGGAAAGAATGTTTCTGGGCACGATCTCAAGCTGATGCTTAAATGGGTACAAGTGAAAATACCCACTGTAACTGCATCTACCATTTTTACGTGGGAACTTTGGGATGACGTGGGGGTGAAACTGTGGGATGCGGTAACAATGGGGAACGCCGAAGCACAGCGCATGCTCCCGTGGTGGAGAAGCATTTTTGAGACTTTGAAGGCCCAGGAAAAAAGTCGCAAAGACAAAGCAGAGAGGGAAGGAGACTCTCCTGCTGTACCTCCACTGTTATCGGTGGGTCAAAAACCCACCACGCTTTTGGAAGTGTGTGCCGCAGGGTACCCCCCAGAAGAGGACCCCTTTGATTTGGGGCCGATGGACCCTGCAAAGGAGCCAGACCTCTACCCCCCTGACCCACATGATGTGTGGGCTAACATAAGGCGCCAAGCCTTGAAGGAGGGAGAGCTGGAAATTGCTAGAACAATAGTGGCCCCTGTGATTTATCAGGGTCGGAGGGCACAGTGGGAAGCTTTATCTTTTCCGGTAGTTAAGGAGTTGCGCCGTACTGTTACTGAGCATGGACTTTCTTCCCCGTATTTTGCAAGCTTATTATCTTCTGGTTTTGACACTTAAGTTATGACTCCGCATGATTTAAAATCTTTAGCACAACTGTTGCTGACTCCGACACAGTACACTTTATGGGAAACGCATTGGAGGGGGCGGCTTCAAGCACTTCTCGTGACTTACGTAGGTCACAGCAATGCAGCTATAGCTGTGCTGACTATAGAACACCTTACAGGCACGGGCCAGCACTCTGATCCAGTAGCTCAGGCTCGCGATATCCCACGGGAAGCTCTTGAAGCAACTTGTGAAGAAGTGAAAAAAGCCTTTTTTAAGGTCTCTGACTTAAAGGCCACAAAAAGCCTTCACTATGATAACCCAGGAACCCCGAGAACCTTATATGCAGTTTATTGATAGATTGAAACAGGCTTTAGAGCGTCAGATAGATAATACAGAGGCGCAGGAAATTTTGTTGTTGAAACTGGCCGTTGAAAATGCTAATGTGGATTGCAAAAAGCTATTGAAATCTCTCCCAAATCCGAACCCCATACTGGTTGAAATGGTAGAAGCTTGTAATAGAATTGGTACTGTAGATCATAAATTTGAAGCTATGGCCGCTGCTTTCGCAGCCATGCGTGGCTCGGTGGGGCCAGGGAATTGTTATGGTTGCAGTAAACCTGGTCATCTAAAAAGAAACTGTTTAGCTGCCCACACTGGTGCCAGGCCCCAGGCTCCTGGGGTTTGCCCTAGACGCTGAAAAGGGTGCCGTTATGCTAATCAATGTCGGTCTAAGTGTGATTTCCAAGGTCAACCGATACAGGGAAACCGATCACGGAGCACGGGGCGGCGACGCGCGCAGACACAAGTACCGCAGCCGACGTTCCACCCCCCACGGAGGGAAGCAGCAGTGCCTCAAGTCTTCACCCAGCAATAGCAGGCAGCGCTGGATTGGACCTGGCAACCTCCCACACAGTAACGTTACTTGATCCTTCAGTTCATTTATTGTCAACAAATATCACAGGGCCCTTACCCCCTAAAACACAAGCGTTATTGTTAGGAAGATCATCCACAACATTGTCAGGTCTTTTTGTACTACCAGGGGTCATTGACTCTGACAGTACTGATGAAATTAAGATTATGGCACGGACCCCATTTCCCCTTGCACAGTACCAAAAGGCAGCCGTATAGCACAACTGATATTGATTCCCACAGGGATGGGCTCCCCAGTTCCTAGCCAGCCTCAACAAAGACGGGAAGGGTTTGGATCTACAGGGAACTCACAAATTTTATGGGTGCAGTCTGTTTCTCAGAAGCGACCTGTATGTCAATGTACCCTTATCCGCGGGAAACAGCAAGTTGTGTTAAATGGAATTATTGATACTGGAGCTGATGTTATGGTAATATCTCAGGCTAAATGGCCACCACAATGGCCTCTGGCTAATGTTTCCCAAGCACTGGCAGGAACTGGAGGAACTGGTAGCAGCCACCAGAGTTTGGAACTAATCCAAATTCAAGGTCCGGAAGGGCATATAGCCTCTGTCAAACCTTTTGTGTTGCCAGTTCCTATGATTCTATGGGGGCGTGATGTGTTGTCTCAGTGGGGAATGTCCATTCGGACCCATTTTTAGGTGGGGCCATTGAAGTGCGCGACACCCTAAAATTGACATGGAAAACTGATGCTCCTATTTGGGTAGATCAATGGCCCCTACCACTGGAAAAGCTTCGCTCTCTCCAAGAATTAGTTACGGAACAGTTAATGAAAGGGCATATTGTGCCTTCTACCAGTCCTTGGAACTCACACAAACTGGCAAGTGGCACTTGCTCCATGACCTTAGGAAAATTAATGACGCTATGGAAGACATGGGAGCCCTCCAACCAGGACTCCCGTCCCCCACTATGATTCCTCGAAATTGGCATTTGACTGTTATTGACCTTAAAGACTGTTTTTTTAATATCCCGCTGCATCCAGATGATGCCCCTAAATTCGCCTTTTCGGTTCCAAGCGTCAACATGCAAGCTCCGTTGCAAAGATACCAGTGGGTTGTGCTGCCACAAGGAATGAAGAATAGCCCCACAATATGTCAGTGGTATGTAGCTAAAGTACTTAGTCCGGTTAGGATCGTAATGCCTGGTGTCCTATTGTATCATTATATGGATGATATTCTAGTGGCCGCACAACATCACGAGGTCATGGAGGAAGCTGTGGCCCTTGTCACGGCTGCTGTTAACTCGGCAGGCCTCTGTATTGCGCCAGAGAAAATTCAGAAAATACCGCCATGGAAGTGCTTAGGTTGGCGCATAAGGGCTCAAACTATAGTTCCCCAGCCCTTACAAATACAGACAGACATAAGAAACTTGCATGATGTACAGAGATTGTTGGGAACAATTAATTGGGTCCGACCGCTGGTAGGAATTACTAATACAGACTTAAAGCCTTTATTTGAACTGCTAAAAGGAAGCACTGATTTATGTGCACCTCGCAGCCTCGGACCAGAAGCTATTGACTCCTTACAGAAAGTTGCCACAGCATTTACTCATAGGCAAGCGCATCGTTGGGCCCCTGAGTTGTCTTTTTATCTTATTATTCTGAATCCTGCCCAACAACTGTGTACTCAAAAACCCCACGCACTAATATTTCAATGGGACTCACAGAAATCAGCCCCACTGTTGATTATTGAATGGGTTTTCTTGCCAAATCAATCTACAAAAACTATCCTCACACAACATGAGATGTTTGCTTCTTTAATAATTAGAGCCAGACAATGCTTGTTAACCTTATCAGGAGCAGATTTTGCTTGTATCTGCTTACCTGTAACCACTTTATATTTACAGTGGCTTTATCAGCAGTCAGATGCCTTTTGCACTGCCTTAGCTGATTACATGGGTCAACTCACATCCCACCCACCTTTACATAAACTGCTTAATGTTGACTTCCACCTCATCTCTATATCGAAAAGAAGCTACCAGCCATTACAAGCCCTTACTGTGTTTACAGATGGGTTTGGGAAGTCACACAAATCAGTTATCCTATGGTGGGACAACCAGCAGGGCAATGGAACTCAGACATAGAGACCGTCTCCGGTTCTCCTCAGATAGTGGAACTGACTGCGGTTGTTCGAGTTTTTCGAAGGTGGTCCACACCACTTAACATTATTACTGACTCAGCTTATGTTGCAGGAATTGTTGAACGAGCTGAAGCATCTGTATTATGTGATGTTTTGCATTCTGACTTATTTGTTTTATTGCAGGAGCTTATTTTTCTTTTGGACTCGCGTTCTCATCCTTACTTTGTTATGCATGTCAGATCACACACTTCTCTACCTGGCTTTATTGCAGAAGGGAACCGACGAGCTGATTTGCTGACATTACCAGTGCAAGTATTACCGGATCGCATAGCGCAAGCTGAACTTAGCCATTCCTTTTTTCACCAGAATGCTGGAGGTCTCAAACGACAGTTTGGCCTTACTTCCCAACAAGCGGCTAATGTTATTGCTGTATGTCCCGACTGTCAGAAACACTCATTTCCGTCAATAGCAGGAGGAGTTAATCCTAGAGGACTGCAGAGCTTACAGTTACGGCAAATGGACATTACGCATTATCCGGAGTTTGGTAAATTGAAATATGTCCATTCCTCTATTGACACCTTTTCAGGTGCTTTGTTGGCTGCTTGTCACACAGGGGAGAAGACACGTGATGTTCAAAAACATTTGATGCGTGCTTTTGCCACCTTGGGTATACCCTCTCAAATAAAAACAGATAATGGCCCTGCGTATGTCTCGGCTGCTATAAAAACCTTTCTTGACTCCTGGGGTGTGACCCACATTACTGGCATCCCTCATTCCCCTACAGGTCAGTCCCTGATTGAACGCTCTCATCAGGCTTTGAAACGTTTATTACAACAACAGAAAGGGGGAGTGGGGACTGCCACCCCTGAGGAACGTCTACAGAAAGCTTTGTATGTTTTTAACTTTTTAAATTGTTCTTTGTTAGATAGCAACCCTCCGATAGTCCGACATTTTAATACGAATGCTTCACTTGAGGTGCGAGTTAAGGCCCCAGTATTGGTTTGTGATCCAGAAACAGGTAAAGTAATGGGACCGTATCCCCTTATCACATGGGGCAGAGGCTATGTTTGTGTTTCCACAGAGAAAGGCCCTCGATGGATTCCGGCAAAGAGTGTACAACCCTTCCGTGAATCCCTACCACAATCATCCAGAGAGAACTCCGATCACCCTCCAGACCAGCCTTTCGAGCAACAAACTGGTGAATCTCCTGAGGACACTGGTGTGACGGTTGCTTAGAAAAGGAAGTTGATGTAGCTGAAGTTTTGCTTGTCACAGGACACAAACCATTGGGGAGTAGTTGTTATTTACATGACTGTATAGATTGGGCCTATTTAGTGTCCAAAAGGGTGGAGGAGGTGTTAGTTTGTGATCTAGAGTGTAGTAAAACAAACCCGGTGCCCGATATATGGGCTGTTCTTAAACAAGATTGGGATCAGACGAAAGAAATGCAGAAAACAATTTGCATGGAAACTAAAGAAAGGCAGAAAGTTGCTTTTAGAATAATATTTCTTTCTATGATTACGCTAGAGGTTGCGCGAAGCCACCCGCTCTTATCTGTACTACCCCAGGTTAACGTGTGGGTAACGCTAGCAAATCTCACGGGACAAGACACCTTGTGTCTCGCTACTGCCTCTCCTAATAATCCCTTTTCTACATGCCTTGTAGGATTGCCATTGGATAAATGGCCCATACCTGATAAGGTGGGAAAAGCCTTTCCAACCTTGGCCCCCAATTTAACCAATAACTGGGATGCCTGGACCCCTTTTCTCCCGCATGCTGCTTTAGAGCCACAAGAAATTGAGTTGCTTGGATCAATAAAGGTGGATTTCTGTGTTAGGTTTAACTATACAGGAACAAACCAGTCTAAGGTATGGGATGTCTCTCCTGTCCATCCCGTTTTTAAAAATGCTACTACTTGGTGTAATTATACAGCAACGAACTTGTCTAGATCTAGCAATGCTCCGCTTTTATTACCATCAGGGATATTTCTTATTTGCGGGGATAGAGCATGGCCTGTTAACCCTTCTCATATAAGAGGAGGTCCGTGTAGCCTTGGGACGCCTTTCTGTCCTGACTCCTAATACATCCATGATTTTACAACACTGTCTTTCTCACGGAACAAAGCGTAGCATCCATGCATATACCCCCGATTGTGATGATAACGTGAAGTTTTGGTCTTTTAGCCAACGCGTTGTCGCCTCTCTTTTAACAGCTGGAGCTGCCGCTGCAAAAGCACTAGCAACATTAGATAAGCTTGGCTGCTGGCTTGCTAAACAAACGAACGCTACTAGCAATGCATTGTCTGGTCTTTTCTTAGATGTACATAGTGTTCACCATGCTACGTTACAAAATAGAGCTGCTATAGATTTTTTGCTTTTAGCGCAAGGCCACGGTTGTGAGGATTTTGAGGGCATGTGTTGTATGAATCTCTCTGACCACTCGGAATCAATTCATGCTAGTATTCAACAGCTTAAAGCTGGGGTCTCTAAGCTTCAACAAAATGATATTTGGGATTGGTTAGATAGGCTTTTTGAAGGATGTGGATTGTCAGGATGGTTAAGGAGTCTTGTGAAGTTGGTTGTATATGTTTTGGCAGTTTTTATTCTCCTGTTACTATTCTTGCCTTGTTTGTTGCAATGCCTACAAAAATTGATTTCGCGTTTTATGAAAAGAGTTCTTTGTCGTGGTTGAGACGGACAAGCGACATGGACCAAGTTCTTTCAAGATGAAAGTAATGGATGCCATTTATTGCTACAAGTGCATTTTTATACAATTCTACCAGTTCATGTGTCTTTTCACTATTGGTTACAAGTTACAGCACTAACATTTCGTTGGTTAATTTTCCTATCATCCATGTTATTCTTCTATCCCCTTCTTTCTCACGGGTACATCTCTCCTCTCTCCGGATACTCCTTTACTCCCATCCTTCTCAAGGGTAAATCTTAATATCTCAAGGCTGATCTCTACTCTCATATTTTCTGTCAAGGATTCCACAGACCCGCTGCAGTTTCCCACAATTCCCCCTTTTTTTTATTTGTGCTAAAAATGCTGCCCTCATTGTCCACTGCAGGGCCCTTTGCAGCAGAGAAAACATGCATGGCAACATTAGTAACACAACCACAACAATCATCAAAATGATCAGTCCTGTTTTCACTACTGATAACAACCATCCTAAAAACCATCAACCGCTAAGCAATTTATTTAACAAATCCTATCAAAATCTTCACACCCATGTCCTTGAGCTAATAACAAAAAATCTATTGTGGCCCTACTCTGCCATGTGGCATGTCTTACAGAATCTACATCTAAAAAAAATCCACTTAAAGCCTTTTAAGTTCTGTTAGTTTGCTTAACTAGCCAGCATCCTAATTTTCTAAAATGTTTAAAGCTTTTAGCTGTGCCAACACCAGATACAAGAGATCCTAAAACCCTTAACCTTGATCCCCAAAAATCTACTCTGTCATCACATTTTGACTTATATGCATGCAAAAAACGTTTTTCCCGTGTTGCTTTTCTGTGATCTACTATCATGGATACATTGGGCATTAAGAGAGTTAATCGTCCCAAACTACATGGTCCTTCAACAGCATTGGAAGGAATTCCTGATCAGGCTCTATCTCCACAGATCAAGAATACACCATACAGGAGGTTTTGGGGTCGCTGTCCCACATTATCAATGACATCCCTTGGATTCTTCTGTGAGGCATTACACCATTGAGTTTCATTTCTATAGTCACCAAGGGTAGCATTAACATTTCGCAGTTTTATCCATTCATGCTTTAGCATATTGTCCTGGCACTTTTCACAAACCGACTGGATACAAGTGTCCATGGGCACAGAACCCAGCAATTCCAGTTCCTGTGGTTCAATGTCTATTTCCAGGAGGCATTTAATCCAAGGTGCCATGTTAGTATTATTACAGTTTGATGCAATGCCTTTGCACCGACCACCATTTTGAAACAATTGTGTGATGCTGCTGTAGTCATCAAGGGGGATGCCAACCAAGCATGTGTGGAACGGGTTTTCCGGAGATGCCATAGCTAGGCATATGGAGTCCTGGTCAGTCATGTTGGCTAAAGTACTCCACATGTTAGTCTTTGTCTGTGCGGGCATCCAAAACACAGCAGCTGCAACAATCATTGTCAGGAAGATAACACAGGTTTCACGTTTCGTGCCAGCAACCATTGCGGCCCTTGATCTGTAAAGACATAAGCATAACCTCTCCCCCAGGTTATCAATTGATGTGGCCTTTTCCACTGACCATTAACTAGTGATTTGGCCATAATTAATGTAGGTTCTTTCTGATTTAGCATGGTTTTGGGTCACACTTGCAAAGTATTTCATCACATACAATGCTTTTGACAATTGGTTTTGTGGTGTTTTCCCTACTTCTCCCCCCTTTTTGTTTTAAAAAAGAACAAAACCAAAACAAAAAACACAGTTCAGAAGCAGATACGTGCGTTGGACCTAGACTACGTACTCAGAATCACAAATTAAATTTAGAGGTTCCTCCTTAAAAAGCTCTAAGTAATGTAAAGCTGTGCCAAGTTCTGCTAATTGGGTTGAACCTTCAATAATTTTGACAGAATTATGCCAATTGTTATCTTCACACCAAACCACTACAGCTTTATGAGACTTCCCAGATCCATCGACAAAAACTTTGCAAGTATGTAGGATCAGACCAACTACAAGTATGGCCTATGACCTGATGTGAAAGACTTGCAGGTTCTGCAGCAATTTACATTTATGCATGCCAAAAGCTGTGCTGTTAAGAAAACCAGCTAGTGCAATTGACAAAGACATAGATTACAAATAAAATAAAAAAATCAGAATTAAATTTCACAAATGGTACATATATGACAAAAGGATCATGGCCTATTGAAACTTAAATTCGTTCCCTGCTTTTCTTGATCAGAGTAACAAGCAGTATATCAGTCTGCTAGCAATCTCATCATACTGTTCCACAATAGCCACAGGTTGTTTCTATGTTGTAGCTATAAATAGACAAATCTGCAAGTCCAGTCGAATACAGTCAACCTGTAAGATTGTCATAAATTTATTCCTCAAAGTTTCCAACTCCATTCCAGCCAATTCCATTTTGGCTGTCATATTTATTGGATATTGTTTTCCCTTACCGGATCGAAGTCCTGTTTCAGATCTATCAGTGTAGTATTTGCTTTATCGAAACATTGGCTGTTAATACTAGTGGAAATACAGCATTTGAAATTTCCTTGGAGATTTCTCACTTGCACAAGCAGATCTGAGCCATCCAAGCAGCTTCTTGTAGGCCATGCAACTAAACAGAATTCTCAGAAAACGTTATTTGAGCTTACAATTTACTTAACAAATCTTAACCTAGGAGAGGTATAGGAGTTTCTAACAACTATAAGAATTCATGTATTTAAACTTTGTTCCAAATTTGGCATTCCATTGGTCTCAAAAAATGGCCTTTCTTTCGTTCTCTCTCATGACCTCAAAAACCAGCATGGTGAATTTACTAAGAAGTCACTTACAACTAATTACCACAGAATAAGTCTATCAACAAATTTTTGGTTTAATTTTCCAGTTTCATTAGAACTATGGGTCTGATAAGGATGCCTTTAAACTTCACCCTCGGACTGCTCCATTCAGTATTACATTGCTGCAGTGGGGGGGAGAGAGAACCCCCCTTTCACTGCTTTAAAAGCAGGCAGCCAGGTTTTTCCAGTTGTTTTTTCTTTCTGTGCAGTGTAGATATAACCAAGGTCACGCAGCTGGCACACTGGCTGGTACGAAGTAGGAGGCTCTGGGAAACTTCTCAGTTACAATGAGCTGCACATAGGCCTGGGATATTTTGGTCTTTTGTTTACCCATTTCATTCCAGCCATAATACACTTTATATGCAATTTCAAGTAGCTCGGCAATAGTTACGTTCCTTAGCTTCATTTACCTTTTACAATTTAGAGATGTCAAAAAACAGTATAAACCAGTATAACAAACATAAATCCATTAGTCTATTTTCCTAGATCCAAATCAGTTAATATTCTAGCAATTTTTAAATACAACCTCTTCCAAATTCACAGCTATCATAGCATTTTAACAATTTAAATGCTTTTCTAACAATATAAGCGATTACTCTAATGTGTAAGGATGCATCCTAAGGGGGAGCAAGGTGGAATTTTAGCAGTGGAACCGGTTCCCATTTTGTAATTATCTCCCCAAACAAGATTCTTTTGGTACCAAATATGAATATGCAAACTAAAATACTGAGCTCAGATGTGAAAACCATATACCAAGTTCAAATAAGCAGATGGGTCACACTGACACCAATTTAAGACAATATCTCAATTTTTGCATTGCACCTTTGAACCGCTTACTGCTCAGCCAGGTGGAGGTACCTCTGGGTCTCCCTGACAAAATAGGTCAGTGCGCGCTGGAGCCCCATCAGCCCCCGCAGCAAGCTGGACTGGGCAAGGCCTTTTTTTTTGTTTTGTTTTGTTTTGTTTTTTATTAGTGTCTCATCTGGTGCTCTACAGCTGTTATTCCAAACCCAGGATTCTTTACATGATGTGCATACGGAAAAAACAAATCCAGTACACCGAGATGAGACACAGCCTGTCACAGAGTTGCGCAAGTCTGAATGCTGGAATAAAGGTAGCATGCTAGAGAAAAGAAAAAAAAAAATAACAGCTACTACACACAAAATTTTACCATCACATTCACGCAGTAAAGAACTAAATTACTTATGATCTTCTGTATTATCACAAAACGCACATTTTGAGTCAACGGATTCTCATAATTTAACAGACTGTGAACTTATCGTACCATATAACAAAGACCTACCAAAATTGCAACATGCTTAAACCGATACCCACAAAGAAAACAGGTTAATGAGGAAAGCATCTTGCAGACTTTAGCAAGTTTACTGTGACCTGTGTGTTATCAATTAACTCTCTCTCAGCTGTCTGAAATGATTTAATGATCTCTTGTAGGGATTTATTTCGTCCTACTCTTCTCGCCCTAAAAACAACATTAGTTGCAACAAGGTGTTATACTTCAAGATTCTGTTCCCCAGACACTTTTCCCAATCATTTAACTTAAACAGCAGCGAACACTGATTCCAATATTTAACAAGATCTTCCTTCCTCATAATTCCGAGTGCTTTCCTAAGTTTTAAAACACCTCCCAATACTGATTTTTTAGGGACACAACTGAAAACAATTATTCCTGACCTCATCTTGCAAGTAAAAACCTTGAGAAGGGGGAGGGAGGGGTAGAAAACACAGGCTGCTTGCAGCACGACTGGGAAAAATGGGGAGAAAGTTTTACGGTGCACTTAAAAACAACTAGTAAAACAATTAACTCACATTCCTAACAAGCTGCTTGATTTTCAGAGAGGCAATACACAGAAACACATAATATGTACGGTAAAACTTGCAGATAACATATTGATAGCAAACATTAGCATTCTCTACTGCTAATCTCAACACCAATGTTTCGTTAGCTTCTAAGTTTTCAACCTGCTTATTGATGGCCTCTTGAAGATGGTCAATAAATTGCATGTAATTCTCACTGGGACCCGGATTAATAGTTGCAAATGATTTGGCTGCATTGTTGGTTTCAGGCACCTTTATCATAGCTTGATATGCGAGGTCTGTTGACTGCCTCAGCATTTCAGAAAGTTATCGTGCCTGTAGTTGTGGTGTGTCAATTAGTGTCTCTTCCAGAAACGCACAGGGTCCCGTGGTTTAACTGTAATCGAAACTGGGGGTAAATCCCAGCTTTTTGGTAAGTTCAGTTTACGCTCTGAAACTCTACCCCCACCCTCAGGAATTCGCTTTTCAGCAGTGTGGGAGGGAGGCGGGGGCAGGTTGGGGGGACCCAGATCCTTAGGAATTACGTTACTTGGCTCAGTCTGGCTCACCACGGGGGGGTCCTCCCCACCTAAATCTCCAGGCAAGGGGAATAGGAAAAAAAAATGTCCATTTTTTTTCTTCCGCGACTGATAGCGGCGGGGCAGAGGGTTGAACTGTGATCAATGGCAGTGACGCAGACGGCGGAACTGCTGTTGATGATGGTAGAGGAGAGGTTTGAGCCACGACTGATGACAGCGGAGCGGTCGGCCGAATGCACCGCTCCGGTGTTTCAAGGGCCCCTCCCGAGATCGCACATAACCCAACGCTGTTTTTTCATGTGAGTCTTTCATAGCTTTTATCTGATCTTGGGGCCACACACGTATACGAGTCTTTCATAATTTTTTTCTGATCTTGGAGCCACACATACGTACGCTCCTCCTTTATTCCTTTTAACTTTCCGATTAAGTGCTGCGGATCCTTATCCGTGTCAGATAATATGGACTTGGGCAGTTTTGACGAATCTTTAGTACTTAATCTTGCCTTTTCCTCCGAATCTGGCCCAGGAGAGCCAGGAAGACCATCCCCCTCCACTGCCTCTGCCTGTTGCTGTTTTAACTCTTTCAGAGTATCTAATAACAAGCACCACGTCGTTAACAGTTCAGATGCTTCCTTGGACCCTTGAGTAGCACTGTCAAGCAGTTTATCCCCCAAGTCCATCCATTGTGACACACTAAATGCTGTCACAGGATTAACCTCTAAACCTTGTGCTTTGCCCCATAGTAACATTTTTCTTAAAGTCAGTTCCGGAAGGCTAACACCCTGCTTCTTCAGAAGCAGCTTCCATGTAGATATAGTACCCTCTTCTTTAGATAAGTTTAACCACCCCCTGTTCCCGGTAGCTCACCTCCTCCTTAGCGAGGTGTCTTTTCAATCGATCCGGATCTTCGGCAGCTCTCCTCGGCTGCTCTTATCAGCTGTACCGGGCTCCGTCTCCACAGCTCTTCTTGTTCTTATTTTGCAAAGGGAAGAGGGAGATGTGGGACAGGATTTGGCTGGCCTCGGCAAAACTCCCAGCACTTGTCGGTTGGTGAGGGGAGATGTGCTGGAGCTTGTTGGTCGCAGGCCATGGGAAGGATGAAGGCAGGAACCTTACTTGGAGGGAATGGAGAGTGCTGACTCTATGTTGGTAGGGTTGTAAAGCAGTTGTCCTGTAGGAGAGGGACTCTTGTTCTTGCATGGGGAAGATTGCTTGAGTTGGGGTGGTGACTGTTTGAGAAGGTGTCTTGGCATTAGCCAATCTGTAAATGTCTAGTTTACAGTGTAGACCAATCACCTGTAACAAGGTAACAGAAACACCAATCAGCTCGAAGCACGTTGCTGAGGAAAAGTATAAATGTATGTGAAGTACACTAATAAAGCGGACATTTTGCTTGCATCAAACTGCGTCCCGTCTCTCAGTCGCAGCAGAGGTCCAGAATTAAGCCAGGCCTATCTCATGCCCAGTAGGCTTGTCTGTCCGTGCTGCCTGGCCTGGGGCCTCTCCACAGGAAAAGCCCCTTCCCGCAGCTCCAGCATTCAGAGCACTGGAGTGAGCAGCCCCCCCTTTCTGATCCCGACAATCAGAGCAGAGCAAACCTGGGAGGCTTCCAGGCAATGTGGGCATTCCCTCCATCTGAAATGGGCCGTGTCCTCATTCACCTTGGCTGGCCTTGCAGGGGAGCTGCTTGCCCCGGTCCTTCTCCTTCTAACAGGCGCTCTCCTTTGTGTTCCTTCCCAGGCTGTTCACGAGATCATTAATCAAGCTTTGGAGAAGCTGGAAGAAATGCAGGTCCCGATGCCGGATTATGCCCTGAAATCAACAGGTGCCGTGACATTGTACAAACAAACCAGTTCCAAGGCGCTTCCTGTCCAGATTGACAAGATGGGCATTGGAACATGCCCAGGGGTAGGAGAGAAGGGGTGAGAAGTCAAGGGTCACCTCGTGCCCTAAAAGTGCCCCCACTGACAGAGCCTGTAATGGGCCAGACCCCATGGGAAGAACAGAAAGGCTGGTTCACATTCTTGCCTATTTCCACGGCCAAATACAGCAATTTGATGACTCCTTGCTGTGTGTTCCAGAGGGGTCGTGCCAGCAAGACAAAGGGGAACCCACTGTAGGACATGGATGACAACTGAGAAGCCTTTTTCAAGTCAACAGTGCAATATTCCTCGTAACACTGCCTGGTGATCACGCTCATGTTTGAATTTCCAGGGGCAGCTGTCATTCAGTCCAGGAGTTCTCCATCCCTTTGGACTGCCAAAGCAAAGGTGTTCTGGTAATCCCTGCTGGTGATGGATTACATGAGGTCTCCTGAGCTGATTCTGGAGGTAGGAGCACCAAGAAGCAGTAACACAAAGGCTGGGAGAATGAACCATACACGCTACTCTGAGTGTCCTACCCCCTCTTTGCTCCATGAAGCTTCTTTTCCTGCCCCTGTCCCGCATGGACCTGCTCTCCTCCTGTGTCTCCCTGCTGAGTATTTCTTGTCCTTTCAGCCGGACAATCATCCTGGCAACTGCTGGCCCTTCCCAGGGAGTCAGGGACATGTCTTCATCAAGCTGTCCATGCTGGTCATTCCGAGAGCTGTCACCATGGCCCATGTCTCAGGGACAGCGTTCCATGGAGAAAGCATCTCCGGAGCTCCCAAGGACTTTGCTGTCTATGTAAGTGATTTCTCTGGAGTCGGGGGCAGGCGGTTGCACAGCATTGCTAAGCAGGGGGTGAAGATGGGTCAAAGATTCTGGTGGCCTGAAGCTTCCTCCTGTCTCTCAGAACAAACAGGCTCCTTGAAGTTGCTTCCTTCCCATTGTATTCCTCTTTTATTCAATGTACCACTCAAAAAAAAAAAAATCTTCTGGGGCAAGATGCTACTCCAGGAGCCACATGGAAAAGGAGCTGGACAGTGCGTGGTCCTAAACCACCTTGTCTTCCAATCCCAGTGGCATTTGTGATGCTCAGGTCACCTCCCTCTCACTGGGAGCATCTGCTCCTTTTCTGACAGGCAGCCTGGACTCGTTGAGTGGGCAAGTGTGACGTGCTGCCCACCTGCAGCTTCTTGTCTTGTCCTTGTGCTCATGGTACTTGGACTACATAGCTGAAATAACCCCGTACTTCACCGGCTGAAGTTCAGCCTCCCATGGTGCACCAGACGCTCTTGTTTTCTCCACCCATCTTTCTGTAGGGCTCCAAGGAAGAACACGAGGAGCAGGGAACGTTCCTGGGACAGTTCACTTTCCTGGCGATGCGGAATCCAAGTCAGACCTTCCAGCTGAAGGTATGGGGACAGAGAGGGAGGAGAACTGCAGGAGAGGAGGAGAAACACGGTTGGATGGGGAGAGGCTTCCCTGCCAAAGAGTACAGGCAGCCCTGTCCTTGAGCGTGTGCCACGCTGCCTTTCTTCTGCTTTAACGTCCTGGTGGTGGATGGCTGGACTGCCATCTTCTCATTCATTTTGTGTTTAAACTTCAGTGCTTAGAAGCGCCACAGTTGAAGCTGGAATCAGCTTGACTGTCTGGACCCCAAGTACACACAAGTGGCTGCATCCTGTAGGATGCACAACTGCTGGTCTGCCAGTTAGAGACCAGAAATACTGGGCTTCCTGAGGTTCTGTTGGTGCTGGCAGTGAGCAGTGACAGGGAGGCCATTCTGTTTCCATGGCTTTCTAGAGAAGGCAATGAGACGTTATACTGACCCCAGCACTGGGTCTCCTGACTGTGGAAGCCTGTGCCCCAAAGCAGGCGAGAACTGTCCAGTGTATTTTCTGAGGCATCTGGTAGCTGCTTCTTCCTTTGCTGTTCTCGTGGCCCAATGGGTTAGAGCAGGATAAGAATGTCTGGACCACGACAGCTCAAAAGCCCCTGCGGGGCAGTAGGAAGGAAGCTGCTGATCAAGGCCGTCGCTGCGTCACTTCCTGTATCTGGGATGCTGTATCTAGGATGCTGTATCTAGGATGCTGTATCTAGGGTGCTGTATCTAGGATGCTGTATCTGGGATACTCTATCTAGGATGCTGTATCTTGGATGCTGTATCTGGGATATTCTATCTAGGATGTTGTATCTAGGATGATGCATTTAGGATCTTATATCAAGGATTCTGTTTCTGGGATGCTGTATCTTGGATGCTGTATCTAGGGTGATGCATCTAGGATGCTGTATCTGGCGTGCTGTATCTTGGATGCTGTATCTCAGGTGCTGTATCTGGGATGCTGTATCCGGGATGCTGTATCTAAGATGATGTATCTAGGATGATGTATCTAGGGTGCTGTGTATAGGATGCTGTATCTTGGATACTGTATCTTGGATGCTGTATCTAGGATGCCGTATGTGGGATGCCGTATTTGGGATGCCGTATCTGGGATGCCGTATCTGGGATGCTGTATCCGGGATGCTGTATCCGGGATGCTGTATCTGGGATGCTGTATCTGTGATGTTCTATCCGGGATCCTGTAGCTAGGATGCTGTATCACAGTATCACAGTATGTTTGGGATTGGAAGGGACCTCAAAAGATCATCTAGTCCAATCCCCCTGCTGGAGCAGGAACACCTAGGTGAGGTCTCACAGGAACATGTCCAGGCGGGTTTTGAATGTCTCCAGAGAAGGAGACTCCACAACCCCCCTGGGCAGCCTGTTCCAGTGCTCTGTCACCCTTACTGAGAAGAAGTTTTTTCTCAAATTTAAGCGGAACCTCTTGTGTTCCAGCTTGATCCCATTACCCCTTGTCCTATCATCGTTTGCCACCGAGAAGAGCCTGGCTCCATCCTCATGGCACTCACCCTTTATATATTTATAAACATTAATGAGGTCCCCCCTTAGTCTCCTCTTCTCCAAACTAAAGAGACCCAGCTCCCTCAGCCTTTCTTCATAAGGGAGGTGCTCCACTCCCTTAATCATTTTCGTTGCCCTACGCTGGACCCTTTCCAGCAGTTCCCTGTCCTTCTTGAACCGAGGGGCCCAGAAGTGGACACAATATTCCAGATGTGGTCTCACCAGGGCAGAGTACAGGAGCAGGAGAACTTCTCTCGATCTACTAGCCACCCCCCTTCTAATACACCCCAGGATGCCATTGGCCTTCCTGGCCACAAGGGCACAGTGCTGGCTCATGGTCATCCTGTTGTCCACCAGGACCCCCAGGTCCCTTTCCCCTACACTGCTCTCTAATATGTAATTTCCCAACCTATACTGGAACCTGGGGTTGTTCCTGCCCAGATGCAGGACTCTACACTTTCCCTTGTTAAATTTCATTAGGTTATTCCCCGCCCAACTCTCCAGCCTGTCCAGGTCCCGCTGGATGGCAGCACAGCCTTCTGGCGTGCCAGCCACACCTCCCAGCTTAGTGTCATCATTAAACTTGCTGATAGTACACTCTATTCCCTCGTCTAAGTCGTTAATGAATATATTGAATAATATTGGCCCCAGTACTGACCCCTGAGGCACTCCACTAGATAATGGCCTCCAACTAGACTCCGCACCATTGACTACCACTCTCTGGCTTCTCTCCTTAAGCCAGTTTGAAACCCACCTCACTACTCTATTGTCTACACCACACCTCCTCAACTTAGCTGTGAGGATGCTGTGGGAGACTGTGTCAAAGGCTTTACTGAAGTCAAGGTAGACCACATCCACCGCTCTGCCATCATCCATCCACCTTGTTACATTCTCATAAAAGGCTATGAGGTTGGTCAAGCACGACTTACCCTTGGTAAAGCCATGCTGACTGCCCCTAATAACCCTCTTATCCTTGATATGCCTTGAGATGGCACCAAGGATAAGCTGTTCCATTACTTTCCCAGGGACAGAGGTAAGGCTGACCGGTCTATAATTACCCGTGTCCTCCTTCTTGCCCTTTTTGAAGACTGGAGTGACATTTGCTTTCCTCCAATCCTCGGGCACCTCTCCTGTTTCCCGAGACTTGGCAAAGATGATGGAGAGCGGTCCAGCAATGACTTCAGCCAGCTCCCTCAGCACCCGCGGATGCATCCCATCTGGACCCATGGATTTATGGATGTCCAGACTTTTTAATTGCTCCCTAACCCAGTCCTCATCGACTAAAGCAAACTCCTCCATTGACCTGGCTTCATCCGGGGTCTCAGGGGTACAGGGCTCCCCAGGACAGCCTCCGGCAGAGTAGACAGAGACAAAGAAGGCATTCAGTAATTCTGCCTTCTCTGTATCTTCTGCCACCAGGGCACCCACCCCGTTCATCAGTGGGCCTACATTGCCTCTGGTATTAGTTTTATCTGCTATGTATTTGAAAAAGTTCTTTTTGCTGTCCTTGACCCCTCTCGCCAGCTGTAATTCTAAGGAGGCCTTGGCTATCCTACCTGCCTTCCTACATCCTCTAACAGCAGCCTTATATTCTTCCCAAGTGGCCAGCCTCTGTTTCCACGACCTGTAAACTCTCCTTTTCTGCTTGAGCATACCCAACAGATCCCTATTCAACCACGCAGGACTCCTGGCTCCCTTCCTTAACTTCCTTCGTGTGGGGATGCTCTGATCCTGAGCGTGGAAGAAGCATTCTCTGAATGCAATCCAGCTATCTTGGGCCCCTTTTCCTTCAAGCAGTCTTGCCCATGGGATTTCCCCCAGCAATTGCTTGAAAACGCCAAAGTTAGCCCTGCTAAAGTCCAGGGTTGCAATTCTACTTGCTCTTCTGTTCCTGCCACACAAGATGCTGAACTCCACCATCTCGTGGTCACTGCAACCCAGGCAGCCCTCAACCTTTACTGCTTCGACCAGACCCTCCTTGTTAGTGAGGATGACATCCAGCAGTGCACCTCTCCTAGTTGGCTCCTCCACCATCTGCATGAGGAAGTTATCATCAATGCACTGGAGGAACCTCCTGGACTGTGGCTGGCTGGCTGAATGGTCCTTCCAGCAAACATCAGGGAAGTTAAAATCCCCCACAACAACCAGGGCCTGTGACTGTGAGGCCGCTCTCAACTGCCCATGGAAGGCCTCATCAACTTCCTCAGCCTGATCTGGTGGCCTGTAACAGACACCCACAACAGTGTCACCCCTGCCAGCCTGCCCCTTAATTCTGACCCATACACTCTCAACTCGCTCCTCATCCACTCCTGGGCAGAATTTCGTACACTGTAGTTGCTCTCTCACATAGAGAGCAACTCCACCACCATGCCTGGCCGGCCTGTCTTTCCTGAAAAAGGCACAGCCATCCATGACCACATTCCAGGCATGTGAACTGTCCCACCATGTTTCTGTCATTGCCACCAGATCATAATCTCCCGACTGAACACAGGATTCTAACTCCTCCTGCTTATTCCCCATGCTGCGCGCATTGGTGTGCAGGAATTCCAGGGAGCGAGCAGAGCACACCAGTTTATCCCTGGGAGCATAGGAGGCCACCTGGTCCTCATCAGTTTTAGAATGCTGCCCCACTGGGACAAGCCCAGCTACAACCCCATCCCCCTTCGAGCCAATCATCTCCTTCTAAAGAAGTGCTGTTTTGTCTTAAGATTTCTGACTTTTTTTCTAATTTTTGGTGCCTGTTTTCTTCTACCTCTCTCAAAATCACTGAGTCGTATATGAACTAGTGGCACATCATGCTGGTGGATGGTGGGGACACGTTGGCCTTCCACTTCGGGCGGTGTAGATGTCGAGACTTTGGGATTTTCTTCTTTTCCCGTGCTGACATAGGACATGAAAAGAATGCCTACTTTTTCCAAGGATTTGTCTGCTCCCTAGGCCGAAACCAAACTGCATGGAGGGGGGAAGAAGTGTGTTGGGGAGCAAAAGGAGATTGAGAGCTTGCAAGGACCTTGTTAGGGTCCACTCAGTGATGGACTCGTGATGGTTCATTTACGTTCTTCTCGAAGCACAAAACTAAGGCATCTGAAATGCCAAGGGCTTAGAATGCAATCAAACAGTGTTACTTTATTATTTTGCCCGTAAAGCGGCACGCGATAGCGAGAGAGTAAGAAAACGGGAAAGGAAAAAGAAACAGGGAAAGAAGAAGGAAAAGATGGGAATGAGGACTGGTTTACCAGCAGGTGAGTTCCAAAGGCGTCCCTCTGGTGTCCAGTCCCGTGGAGTCCTGCCGGTCCTCCATGGTGGTTTGGGATCCTCTGGTGGGGAGATCTCAATGACGTCCAGTCAGGAACCATCTTTATACTTCTTCACCCCCCCTCGCTCCCATTGTTTCAGGCCAATCTCCACCTTTGTTTCTCAATCCGGGCTTAACTGCGCAGGCTCAAAAAGTCTTCGCCTCTCTTGCCAGCGCTTGTCTGCGCCTGCGTGGCCTGCATTCAGGGGTATCTCTCTGGTCCATCGGGCCTCAGGACCCTTGGCGAGCTTCTGGGCATGGTCTTTTTTGTTGTCCTTTGTTCGAGGGAGCGGGTGGGGGACAAGGTGTGACTGAGGCTGCAGGTAAGAATCCATCTTCTGGACGGCAGCGATTGTCCCTGGGTCAGAGAGACCCGTCTAACAATCCCTTTTAGGAGGTGGGGGCTAGCTTGGCTGAAGCAGCAGGCAAACTCCACACAGCAGCCATTATTAGCAGTAGCCTTCCAGGCTGGAGACACCTGTGCAACACAATGCTTCTCCTCAGGCCTCTCTCTAAGTCACTGTCAGTCTGTTCTCAGTGGCGATGTTCAGGCAGATTCTGGTTTTGGACCGACTCTTACAGAGCTGGAGCAGATTCTGAGAGTTTGCTGTTCCAGAAAGGTTTGGCTGGTGCAGCAGCTGAGAGGTAATGGGTCCCCAGCTATGATGGGTCCCCAGAGGGATGCTTTGGGACCGGTGGCACGTGCATCTCCCTAACCAGGCAGTAGAATGCACTTTGGGCCCGGTAGAAGGAAGGTGGCAGAGGCAATGCATTGGAGAGCTGGCAGGCTAAAACTGGGAGTTGGATGAGGCCACCTCCTTTAGCAAGTGAGTCACTGAACAGCTCACAAGTACTGTAATAGCGCACCTTGAGAGAAACTTGGTTGTCACTAAAGGGGGAAACGGTAGATTCTATTGCTGAAAACGGACTGTGTGGTTTTGTGAATGTGGCTTCAGCCTATTTCTTCAAAGGAGGCTCATACCTACTTAAGAAAACTCATGATGATCATGTTGAAAACAAAGAATCAGCGTGGTGAGGCTGTTGAGTGGCCCTTGGTTTGTCCTGCAAACAAACTCTGAATGCGGATTCTTGCAGGTGTAGCGGAGCAGGCAGCAGCATCTGAGTAAAGCTCTGGGGGACGGGGTCCTGTGTGCTAGGGACGGCTTCCCTCGCCATTCTCTGCTCCCTCCTCCTTCAAGCAGGGGCTGCCCCACGCCGTGAACAGCCAGTCCCAGCTGGGCCCGGAGGTGGGTGTCTCCGTGACGACCACCTGGGCTCTGTGACGTCATAACCAGAGGCCATTGTGACAGGGGGTCGACATAGCCAGAGGCCATTGTAACGCGGGGGTCCCCGCCCTGACCCTGGGGGTATTTAAGGAGCGAGAGCCCTGGGGTGATTACTCCCAGGAGAGCAGCTTCTCAGGAGGCAGCAGCTTCTCAGGAGGCAGCATCTCCCACGGGTGCCCGTTGCAGCGCTTTGATAGAGGAGACCCAAGATGCCAGCTGACAAGGAGGTGTCCTGCTCCTCCTCCTGCCCGCAGATCAGCCACAGCCTGGGCCAGCACACCCTCCAGAGCACCTGGGTCACCCCCTCGGTCCAGGAGCGCTTGCAGGACCACCATAAAGGTCCCCAGGAGGGGTCTGGCTGGCCTCGCAGCACCAACAGCGAGGCAGCAGCAGAGGCAGAGTGCCCGGCACCTGCCCCACAGGGCCCCACAGCCGACGACACGGCTCTGTGGGACACAGCCCAGCGCATCGTCAGTGAGGCCGTGCGCAGGGCTGTGGCTGAGATCGTGGCAGCTGGCCAGGAACCGGAGGAACAGCAGGACCTGGCCCAGTGCATGGACTTGCAAGATGAGAACAGCAAAGAGGGGTGCCAAGGTGGAGAGAGCATCCACAGCATCTGGATCAACCCCTCGGTCCAGGAGCACCTCCAGGACGTCCCTGCAGGTCCCCAGGAGGGGTCTGGCTTGCCCAGCTGCACAGACACGGAGGCGGCAGCAGAGGCAGAGCGCCCGGCACCTGCCCAGCACAGCCCCACAGAGGACGATGTGGACCTGTCAGACATTGTGGAGTACATTGTCAGTGAGGCGGTGCGCAGGGCTGAGGCTGAGATCCAGGGACCTGGACAGCAACTGGTGGAACAGCAGGACCTGGTCCAATGCACGGATGTTCCAATGGCAGCACCAGCACCTGCAGGACTTGAAGCCATTGAGGCTCATTTGGCAGGAGAGGATGAGAGACAGGCTAGCACAGCCCCTCTTGTCCCAGCTGCAAAGGAGGAAGAAGGGAATGCTCATGTCTGCAGAGCATGGAGGAGAGACCAGTGCAGACATCGCCTGCCCAGCGCAGGGCCCAGCTCCACGTCGATGGCCTTCCCGGTTCAGGAGGGCGCTCCGGGCTCTGCGCAGGGCTTTCCGCTGCAGCTGCACCGCGGGACATCAAGAGGAGTAGAGCCGCGACCGCGGCGTTCACCTGCCCTGAGGACATGGTGCTGCCAGCCTCTGCTCGGCCTTGGATTGTTTTCAAAATCAATAAAGCCAATAAAAAAAAAATGACAAGTTTTCCCCCCGTGCTCCTCTGTTCCTGCTCCACCTCGGGACAAAGAAGGCTGCAGGAAATCTCTGTCCTCGGGGTGTCATGCACCCAGAAGTGCTTCTGAGAGAGGAGGGGATACAGTTGCTTGGTGTTGGCATATATAGACCACTAGAGATCCCCCAGTCCTGTGAGCAGCAGTGAGTTCCTTCCCAAACATGTGGAGCATTCTGACTGCAGAAGGGCTTTTGGCAGAGCTGGGGCTGGCACGGCATACCCTGTACCTCCCAGCAGAGTACATATTTTGTCCCAGCAGGGTGAGAGCTTTCCAGAGATCGTGGCTCCTGCTGGTAGACCCAACCCTGCACCGGCCCAGCCCCACAACCCACTATGTAGGCCGTGCTTGGGGCAGGGTGTGCTCAGGGGTGGGGAAACAACCCCCAGCACAGTCCACCACAGCAGCCCTCAGTGCCCTGTTCCCCTCCAGCCTTCTTGCTTTGGCAGCCTCAGCTCCCAGCCTGTTCCTGTCTCGGCCATATCCCACATGAGGGTTTGCAGGCCATCATGGTACAGTGTCTGCTGGGGTCTGGGCCTGGCTACAGGCCAGGCAGGGATGGTTGTTCACCCAGTACAGGCACTGAGCCCAACAGGCGAAAGGAGCTGGTTACATTGCAAAGACCAGACCTCTCTGTGATTATGGTAAATTGCCACAGTGTTGCTGTGAAAGGTCTCATGGCCTGATTGGGATGATAGAGATGAACCATCTGTCAGACAGCCAACTACCAGAAGAAAGCACAAACCAACAGCTACCCATGATGGGCAAGGCAACTCACTTCTGGTCAATACCATGAACTTTTCCCTAGTTTGAAGACCCCAGACCCATTTTCAGAAGAGTCTTCCTAATTAGCATGAAGGGCAAGCAGAGGAGGAGACGAACCGCCTTCTCCTCTCTCTCATGTAAATGAACTGGGTTATAAAACAACCTCACGTATGGTACAGGTTGGCGGCGTGTGAATCTTCAAAGCGTCCTCCCCTCCAGAGGTTGTCGCGGGACCGATGTACCTGTGGAGTGGTGATATCTTACTCTCCCTTGTTGAGGATTGATAAGGATCATGGCCGAAAACATTGTGACTAGTTCAGCCAGAAGAAGACACATTCAGAGCAGGAGGCACTGTGATCTGCACATCACCGACGAGCTAACGAGCCACAGATCAGGCTGGCTGACCATCAGGAGATGGAGGATGTGCTGGAGGGCACATAGCCCCATCTCCTGATATGCCCAGCTTGGCAAACAAGGGGAAAAAGTTGAGACCCTTTATCACGGCCCAGAGCTTGTCGAAGCTTGTTGATGTTTTGCAGTCACCATTTCCCCCTGGATTTCTGCATGACACAAAGGGAGACCCTCAGCGTGGCCCAGGACTTGTCCAGACTTGTCCCTCTTTTGCAATCACCACTTCTGCCCCCACCCAGACCTTCCTCTACTCTGGAAGCTATAAAAAGCTCACCCTAAAACAGCATGGGGGGAGGGAATACCAGTCTCATTGAGGGAACACCAGTTTCACCAGGGCCTACCAGTCTCACCGAAGGGAATACAAGCTCAGCCTCACCAAGAGAATACCAGCACCCTGAGGACCCTCAGACTGAACCAGACATTGGAGGACGCTGCACTCCTGACCCCAGCATCCTCGCCGTGGAACACCGAGGCCGTACATCATTGTACAAGTCCTGTCATCCACACAGTGGGGCCATAAGAGACTGGATCCCTCACTCCTTTCTTCCTTTCTCTCTGCTCTTTTCTTCTCTCCTTTTTTCTATACCCTCATTGCTTTGTCTCTCCTTCTATATCTCTCTCTCTCTCTTATACCTTAGTTTTCTTCCTTCTCTACCACTTTCTTCCTCTCTTTCCCTTTTGAAGATATAAGGATAACACCATCTTTAAGCTCTGCTGTTGATTTCTGGTTAAATTTCATATTGTAGCTACTGATGGTTGCCAATATACCACTCATAGTAGGACTTTCGCTGTTAATGTGTTGATAAGTTCTGTTATACTTTTGCCAAGTCACCATTCTCTGTAACCAATATCCCAACAATTTCTTTTAGTAAAACTCACAATTGAATTGGACCCCGGAGGTGATTGTCTGTCATTTACTTCACATAACCGCGCAGAATTAACCCAGAGTTAACTTGCACCTGGTCTCATCTGTTGAGTCAGGGCGCGTGTCACGTCTAGAGTTAACTCATCCCTCATCCCATCTGTTGAGATGGGACATCCCTCTCTGTCACTCTCTCTCTCTCCCTTTCTCTTTCTGATACCTTAGTTTTCCTCTTCTTTCTCTCTCTTCCTTTTTCTTAAACATATAAAGTAATACCATTGTAAGTTCTGCTGCTAAAATCTTGTGAAATTTTGCATTACAGTTACTAATTGTTGCCAGTCCACGGCTTTTAGAAAGGTTTTGCTGTCAATGTATTGATAAGTTTTGTGGTACTATAACATATCCCCGAAATGATTGTCTGTCATTCACTTCACATTGCCGCGCAGAATTACCGGGAGTTAACTCACGCCTGATCTCATCCATTGAGTCAGGGCGCGTGTCGCGTTCAGAGTTAACTCATCCCTCATCCCATCTGTTGGGATGGGACACTGTGTCAGCCGAATCTCTGGGCACAGCCGGGCTCTTGGTGCTGAGGCTTGGGAGAATGTGACCTGGCCCAGGGTTGTGGTTCGATGTGGAGCTTTACTATGTGGGAAGACTTCAGCAAGCAGCGTAGCTTATTGCTACCCAGAGTTTTCTATCAGTGAGCATGGCCTTCTGCTGAGTGAAATTTCCATTTCCGGAGAGTTTTCAGCCAGTTGGTGCTGCCGAGTGTCCCGAGTGACCCCCGGTCCTGGGAACCCCCATAGCTGAGCCCACAACTGACGGCCTGTTGGTGCTTTGTGCAGGTGGCAGCGCAGAGGCCACCATGGGAAACACGGGTGTCCCCAGCACATTCCTGTTGGAGTAGCACGTGGCCTGTGCAGCTTCGTGTGGGACAAGGGAGGCGACTGTGTCCGTGTTGACTCAGGTCGGTGCAGCTGCGCTTGGATTTAGAGCAGTAACCCTGGCTGGCTGAGCCTTGGGGGTTGTTTATTTCTGAGAATGATAGGGGTCTGTTCAGCAGGTCTTTAATTGCTGTGCACTTTTACCCTGACAAGAAGGATTCATTTTCAGTTTTATTCATTCATTGTAGCTCTCTCCATTGTACAGGTAAGTTTTCCCTCTCTCAAAGGTTCCCTCTCCATTTGGTGGTGGAATTTCTCAGTGTCTCTGCTGCCGTTTGTTTTCCTTCTCTTGCAAAGTGGGGTGGAAAAGAGAAGGCAAAAGGCTCCACTGCTTCCAGGCGGGGACTTGGTTGCTTGTGTAATGTATGCCTAGTTAATCTCGAGGAAGACAGAGCTGAATGGTGTTAGAAATCAATAAGCTGCGTCCTGTTGGAGGGAGAAAGTGTGTTGGATTTGAAGCCGCTGGGCAGGACGGGAGGAGCTGCCTTCTTGGGTCAGTGATGGGTGTTGACATGTATTATCTGAGCTGGAGCTGATGTCTGTCACCACTTGAGCTCTAGAATTACTCTGAGACCCAGGAATCTCCAGTTCCTTGTGGAGCTTTTCCAGGCTGTGGAATCCCCTTTCTGTCACAGGTTGTAACGCAGCCCATGGAGAAGGGGGCACTGCTTGAGGTTCCTCAGTGTGTGCGTTAGGGAGGCGTCGTTCTTGGGCTCACGCTTGGCGTTACGAGGAGACGCTTTCACGTGAGCTGAAGGCAGCTTTGGGTACCCAAAGCTGTTAACCGGTGTTAACAAACCCTGCTGGTCGTGATGAGCGTGGATGTTGCTGAACCGCAGACACCGTCTTGTCCAGGCTGCACAGCCAGAGCGTTTGAAGGGTGGTGTCCCAGCTTCCTTTGATTGCAATGAGCACTCATGTTGGGATTTGCTTTTTAAGAAGCATGCTCTGCTTGAATCTTCTGCGTTGGGGTTTGTTCTGTTATTTCTGCAATGCCATGAAAGCTGAAGTGCAGGAGGTTGAGAGCTGTTGGAGCAGAGAGGAGCATGTCTTGTATTGCTTGGATTTTTGTGGGTTTTTGAAGTAGAAAATCGACCCCAGCATGGGTTGGACCCCAGAAGGACATTATTTGAAAATGCATAGCCAGGTTCCAGTGACGTGTTGGCTTGGGCATGAATGACTGGAAGTGCCTGTTGGGAGAGCTCTGTTAGTGTGGACCCGTGGAACCTTTATGATTGAGCTTCCAGGTGTGAGAATGCAAAAGGAAACTTGAGTTTGAGCCGGTCTTGCTCTCGAACCAGAATGGTTTTGACTCCTGCCCAGATTTCTGAGAGAGCCGTGAACGTTCCAGGCAGCCGAGGTTGTGACCCAGGGTGTGTGAGTCGCCCGCTCTGCAGTTGTCCAGCGGGCCCTGCAGATAATGTTTGAGGTGACAAAGCTCTTGGCAGGTGACAGCGTTTGAGTTCATTTGCTTCTATCTGGGGATATATGGACCAGCTGAAAAGGTGGTGTTTGTGTTTACCCGCAGTAGACAGACAGACCCCTGGAGTGTTCACATGCCCTTGTCGACGAGTGAGGAAATTGTCTGTGAGACGGAAAAGGGAAGGGTCCCGGGACAGGTTTTAGGTGTTTTTTCCAGCTCCCTGCAAAACCTGGGGTTTTAGTGTTTTGTTCCAGATTTTCCCTGGAGATTTGAATGTGTTCTTCTTGTTCCTGAAAAACTAATTTATTTCCTTTCCTGCAGCCCTGCCTTCCAGGAGAAACAGCTACAACGCTCTCCCTGTGTGCTGCAGCCGTCCCAGCCCTTGTGCTGAGACCGAGCTCATCACTTGCACAAGTACAGACTGTCCTGGTTAGCGCTGCCAAAGCTTCTGAGGTAACGAGCGTGGTTGGGAGATGCAGCGCACGAGCTGCTGTTGTGCTTGCAGGGAAAACTGGCTGCTCTCTGTGTGGGGAAAGCAGGAGGATTCGTTTTGTAGCCGCCTGAGCTGTGGTGGATGAGGAGGTTCTGAGTGCCGCGCAGGACGGGTGAGTGTGTCTGTAGATGGAGATGTTTCAAATTAGCCAGTGTCACACGTTGCCTGTAAATGTGTCTGTGCGATCCCTTTCTACAGGCAGGTGCGAGTCACTGGAGTGTATTTACATTTAACTGATCACCTCGCCAAATCTTTTGCTATATCCCCAGACGTTCCACCCCGTAGCTCAGGTGACTTGCTTCTGCTGTGGCCAATGAAGCCAGAGTTGTTCATTTGTGCTTGTGAGGTGTTGCACAGAGCAATTTGCAGGGGCACACAATAAACACATACAGAAAAAGGAAAAAACATATTTCTGCAATAATCAGGTGTCCCATTCATCTTGTCAAGGAGTTACATGAGTTATTCAGGCAGGCATTATCAGTAGATGGTTTCACTTGCCGCATTAGTTCCAAAGACGTGAGATGTTGTCAACTTCCAGTAAAACATACGCTGCTGCTCCAGCTCTGTCAGCTCTGTCACTCTGGGTTTAACAGCCTGCTGTGGGTTAATTGCCCACACAGACTGGAAAGTCGTGGCCTGCACTTTTTCAGATTGGATGTTGAGTCTATGACACCAATAACATTGTTCCAGAGCTGTCTCCTCTAGATAAAACACAGGTGTTCACTGAAGATACCTGAAATACAAGAACTCGAGAATCTGATATTAGCAAAGGATGTAACATAAGAGGAGGTCAGGGTACAAAACCACACAGCATTCTCTGGAGTCGTATGAATTTTTACATCTAGATCAACAGGCTGCAGTCCCACTTCACAATCCATTGCTGTGAATAATTTCATTTCCCCTGTAGTTGGTGCTGACACTGTATTCACAGAAGTGTATACATATTGCCACCCCCTAGATGGGGGTACGCGGCCAATATAATCAACCTGACAGGTATTCAAGGCCCACTGAGCCCGTTTTACCTTTCCTCATGCTCTTAAATGCAGCTGTGTACAGGCAGCACAATGATGTGAGCATGTTCTACAAGTATATAACAGCATAGGGGTTTGATTGTGATGAGTGTCCCATGCGTGTGCAGCATAAGCTGATCCACGTCCACAAGCTATATGCACATTTGCCAGTTTACAGGTCATGGAAGAAGGGGCTGGCCACTTGGGAAGAATATAAGGCTGCTGTTAGAGGATGTAGGAAGGCAGGTAGGATAGCCAAGGCCTCCTTAGAATTACAGCTGGCGAGAGGGGTCAAGGACAGCAAAAAGAACTTTTTCAAATACATAGCAGATAAAACTAATACCAGAGGCAATGTAGGCCCACTGATGAATGGGGTAGGTGCCCTGGTGGCAGAAGATACAGAGAAGGCAGAATTACTGAATGCCTTCTTTGTCTCTGTCTACTCTGCCGGAGGCTGTCCTGGGGAGCCCTGTACCCCTGAGACCCCCGATGAAGCCAGGTCAATGGAGGAGTTTGCTTTAGTTGATGAGGACTGGGTTAGGGAGCAATTAAATAGTCTAGACATCCATAAATCCATGGGTCCAGATGGGATGCATCCGCGGGTGCTGAGGGAGCTGGCTGAAGTCATTGCTGGACCGCTCTCCATCATCTTTGCCAAGTCTTGGGAAACGCGGGAGGTGCCTGAGGATTGGAGGAAAGCAAATGTCACTCCAGTCTTCAAAAAGGGCAAGAAGGAGGACCCGGGTAATTATAGACTGGTCAGCCTCACCTCTGTCCCTGGGAAAGTAATGGAACAGCTTATCCTTGGTGCCATCTGTGGCAGATTGCAACCCCCCTCCCTCCTTCAGTATGGCAAATCTCCCTCTTCCTCTGCTACTTGAGACTAACAGCTTCTTTTGTTTGGCCCGGAGCACCCTGGCTCCTGGGACATTAGAAGAAGGGAGTGCCAAGGCACACTGAGCCGCGCCCAGTGTGGGGGGTCTTTGGAGGCTACAGGGGCACCCACAGACAGTGTGGGGGTGCAGAGAAGCTTCTAGAGTGCCTACAGTCAGATCTGATCAGCCAGCATAAAAACGGGACTCTCGTCGAGACTCCGCCCATTTGCCGCGGGTCTCTTGGAGCACGAGCAAGATGCTACCGCCGAGAGCCCCCCTCCCCGGGATGGGGACTTGCCTTGCCTTGCCGCCACGTGTGTAAGTAAAATTTCTCGCAGGATTGCGAGTATATTTATACTTTCGTGCACATATGCACGTATAACTTTCCGTGCTCCATATGAGCGCGTGTAAAATTAATCCTCGCAGAATCGCGGGTGTATTTTCTTTCCGTGCACATTTGCACAAGTACTTTATTTCCTCGCACAATCGCGAGTGGCCGCCGAGAGCCCCTCGCACAGTCGCGAGTGTATTTTCCTCCCGTGCTTCCACATAAGCACGTGTAGGATTCCGTGCACATTTGCACGTGTAAAATAACTCTTGCAGGACTGCGAGCGTATTATAAATTTACTCTCACGGAATCGCGAGTGCACACTTTCCGTACTCACTACGAGTACGTGTATCTCTATAAAAATAATCCCACACAGTGTTTAGGCAAGTGTGTACTCCTCCGGGACTCGGGGACAGCTCCGGCATTGTTTTGAGTGAAGCCACGTGCACGCACTCTGTGGACCGCTCCTCTCAATAATTTCCTCCACTGATATCCGAACCTGTATTTAAGTCACTTTTGGAGTGCTAAAACCCTGTTCCTCGCCGGTCTAATAAAAGTTGTTTTTGGACCTTGTTGTCCCTTAAATTGACCTGTGGGTTGCCTCCGTGACACCATCTCAAGGCATATCAAGGATAAGAGGGTTATTAGGGGCAGTCAGCATGGCTTTACCAAGGGTAAGTCGTGCTTGACCAACCTCATAGCCTTTTATGAGAATGTAACAAGGTGGATGGATGATGGCAGAGCGGTGGATGTGGTCTGCCTTGACTTCAGTAAAGCCTTTGACACAGTCTCCCACAGCATCCTCACAGCTAAGTTGAGGAGGTGTGGTGTAGACAATAGAGTAGTGAGGTGGGTTGCAAACTGGCTTAAAGAGAGAAGCCAGAGAGTGGTAGTCAATGGTGCGGAGTCTAGTTGGAGGCCAGTATCTAGTGGCGTGCCTCAGGGGTCAGTACTGGGGCCAATATTATTCAATATATTCATTAACAATTTAGACGAGGGAATAGAGTGTACTATCAGCAAGTTTGCTGATGACACTAAACTGGGAGGTGTGGCTGACACGCCAGAAGGCTGTGCTGCCATCCAGCAGGACCTGGACAGGCTGGAGAGTTGGGCGGGGAATAACCTAATGAAATTTAACAAGGGAAAGTGTAGAGTCCTGCATCTGGTCAGGAACAACCCCAGGTTCCAATATAGGTTGGAAAATTACATATTAGAGAGCAGTGTAGAGGAAAGGGACCTGGTGGTCCTGGTGGACAACAGGATGACCATGAGCCAGCACTGTGCCCTTGTGGCCAGGAAGGCCAATGGCATCCTGGGGTGTATTAGAAGGGGGGTGGCTAGTAGATCGAGAGAGGTCCTCCTTCCCCTCTACTCCGCCCTGGTGAGACCACATCTGGAATATTGTGTCCACTTCTGGGTCCCTCAGCTCAAGAAGGACAGGGAACTGCTGGAAAGGGTCCAGCAGCGTAGAGTAACGAAGATGATTAAGGGAGTGGAGCACCTCCCTTATGAAGAAAGGCTGAGGGAGCTGGGTCTCTTTAGTTTGGAGGAGACTAAGGGGGGACCTCATTAATGTTTATAAATATATAAAGGGTGAGTGCCATGAGGATGGAGCCAGGCTCTTCTCGGTGGCAAACGATGATAGGACAAGGGGTAATGGGATCAAGCTGGAACACAAGAGGTTCCGCTTAAATTTGAGAAAAAACTTCTTCTCAGTAAGGGTGACAGAGCACTGGAACAGGCTGCCCAGGGGGGTTGTGGAGTCTCCTTCTCTGGAGACATTCAAAACCCGCCTGGACATGTTCCTGTGCGACCTCACCTGGGTGTTCCTGCTCCAGCAGGGGGATTGGACTAGATGATCTTTTGAGGTCCCTTCCAATCCCAAACATACTGTGATACTGTGATTTGGAGCTTGAGCATGCAGCTCAGCAGAGGCCACGTTATCTGCCTTCTTACTGTTTTGAGACTCAAATGAATCAACTTTATTGTGTTCTGCTATTAACCCTTCACAAGGGGACTCCTCCTCCACAGAAGATGTAGGGATGAAAATTCTCCAATGCCCTAAAAATCCTGAAAAGGCATGTATTTGTTTTATTGCAGCTGGTACAGAAAACTGCTGCGGTGTGTGCTGTACTTTAGCTTGTGTTTCTCTAAGCTGCCTATGCCAAACTATTTCTAAAAGTAGTACAGTAGCACAAGGGCCCTGCATTTTCTTCAGAGTAATTGCCCAGCCTTGGTCCTGCAAATGCACCTTCAAAAATTCAGCAGCTGCTTCAGTTTCTTGTTGTGACGCTGCCACAATCAACCGATCATCAATATCATGGCAGTCAGTAACAGTACCCGACCATAGTGCTGTATCAGCTACTATCATCTGGTGGCAAACGGAGGGACCGTGTTTGTATCTCTGAGACAATATTTGGCAAGTATATTGCTTTTGTTGCCAGGTAAAGGCAAACTGGTCTTGCACTGAGGTGGCAGGGGGGTGGAGGGTGGGTGCAGTGCGGGCAGGGGGCTGGAGCTGGTTGGCTTTTTTGCATAAGCATTAACTTTTACAAGCGGCAAAAAATTTGTGATGGTATGATCCCGCTTATTTCTGATCGTGGGATACCAGCTTGTACTAAGTCATTCCACACTAGTGTTCTCATCACCTGTGCTGTAACTCTGCTCAGTGTTGCCGGATTTCCATTATCCATCACCCAAACAGAGGGTCCTGAAGTTACAGCCCCAGTTCCCCTCAAGGCATTTGCCAGAGTGCCTGCATTACCTGTAGCACTTGTCACTGCTACCCTGTCCGAATCGGATCCATAATCAATGCATACACCACCCCCATCTGCCACACTAAATCAATACTTTCCTCCATTGTGCACCAATTTCCACGGGACAACACAGATTCAACAGGTTCAGCATATGCTGTTAAAACGGCTGTGCACAAACATTGATATAGTGTAGGTGCAATAATATCTTGCCTGTCTGGACCTCTGACAGTTTGCAGCTGAGCATATTGTTGTTGTATCTGATCATCATAGGCTATAGGGCTTAAGAAATCTTGTTCATCTGCCAATAAATGGATAGACACAGCTCCACTATCCCAAGCTGGCAAAATCTGTGCCGGAATTCCTTCCCCGCTCGTCTGCTGAGAGATCTCTGAAAATGCCGTTAACTCCTTCGGAGAGTGAGTATGTGCGATCTGCCCCACCTCATCTGCTTGTTCCTGCTGCAGCATCGTTTGTATGGGGGGTTCTGCTCCCACGACCTCCCTGCCATTTAAGTCAGGATCAAGTTCAGACTCAATATTGGAGTCTGAGGATCCACTCCAAATATTTCCATCCCATTCCTTGGGATTCCAAGAGTGTTTTGTGGTACACAAGTACAAGCCTGAGAACAAGTACAAGCCTGAGAACACAAAAACTCACTTTTGGCATATTTTTCCTCTTGTTCCTTAGCAATACATGCTAGCAGCCGGTCTACATTATCTTGCAGCTCATAGCACCGCTCTGCTTGAATGGTAATTACTTCTTGTGCGGTGGCCTTTGCATCCTGTAAAATTTCAACCTCCTTTTCCAGTTCTCTTCTTTTACTCTGCAATGCAACAACGTCACCATCAAGAGCTCTAAGACCGGTAACAAATAACCATCCCAGCCTCCCTTGGATTGCCTGGATTTTCTGGATTTCTGCAGGAGAAAATCGACCCCAGCATCAGTTGGACCCCAGAAGGACATTGTTGGAAAATGCATGGCCAGGTTCCAGTGATGTGTTGGCTTGGGAGTGAATGACTGGAAGTGCCTGTTGGGAAAGCAAAGCTGCCCGGTGTTAACAAACACTGCTGCTGGGATTTGGGGGTAAAAGTGCCACAAATGTGATTTCTGAGGGAAAACAGAGGAATTTGTCAATGCCTGGTTCTTATATGGCACATTGTAATTAAGCCCAGTGGTAATTTTGCATTGATTTTACACAGGATAACTGGCTGTAACAGACTGGTTGCATCAAATAAATGTTGACTTGTTGCACTGGTGGCCTTGGGAACAGCAGATGGCTTCTGGAGGTGATGACATCTCCTGTGAGCCCAGGAGTGCTGAGCCCATCGTACAGGGAGCAACCTCCCTCCCCGAGCAGGGTAGAGGACCCCCTGTCTGCCCTTCACCTCACAGAATCACAGGATGTCAGGGATTGGAAGGAACCTCAAAACCTCATCCAGTGCAATCCCCCCGCCGGAGCAGGAACACCCAGATGAGGTTACACAGGAAGGTGTCCAGGCGGGTTGGAATGTCTGCAGAGAAGGAGACTCCACAACCTCCCTGGGCAGCCTGGGCCAGGCTCTGCCACCCTCACCATGGAGAAGTTTCTTCTCAAATTTAAGCGGAGCCTCCTGTGTTCCAGTTTGCACCCATTGCCCCTTGTCCTATCACTGGTTGTCACCGAGAAGAGCCTGGCTCCATCCTCCTGACACTCCCCCTTTCCATATTGATCCCCATGAATGAGTCACCCCTCAGTCTCCTCTTGTCCATCTCCAGAGCCCCAGCTCCCTCAGCCTTTCCTCACACGGGAGATGCTCCACTCCCTTCAGCATCTTGGTGGCTGCGCTGGACTCTCTCCAGCAGTTCCCTGTCCTGCTGCAACTGAGGGCCCACAACTGGACACAAGATTCCAGGTGTGGTTTCTCCAGGGCAGAGTAGAGGGGCAGGAGAACCTCTCTGACCTACTGACCACCCCCCTTGTAATACACCCCAGGAAGCCATTGGCTTCCTGGCCACAAGGGCACAGTGCTGGCTCATGGTCACCCTGCTGTCCCCAGGACCCCCAGGTCCCTTTCCCCTACACTGCTCTCTAATAGGTCATTCCCCAACTTACACTGGAACCTGTGGTTGTTCCTGCCCGGATTCAGGACTCTACACTTGCCCTTGTTATATTTCATTAAATTTCTCCCCGCCCAGCTCTCCAGCCTGTCCATGTCTCTGGATGGCAGCACAGCTTCCAGTGTCAGCCACTCCTTCCAGCTTGGTGTCACCAGCAAACTTGCTGACAGTCACTCTATTCCCTCGTCCAAATCATTGATGAATATATTGAATAATACAGACCCCAGCACTGACCCCTGAGGCACTGCACTGGATACAGGCCTCCAACTGGACTCTGCCCATTGACCACGACTCTCTGGCTTCTTCCCTTCAGCCAGTTCGCAGTCCACCTCACTACCTGCTCATCCAGACTGCACTCCCCCAGTTTAGCTGCGAGGATGCTGTGGGAGACTGTCAAAGGCTTTACTGAAGTCAAGGTAGACCACATCCACTGTTTTGCCATCATCTGTCTACCTCGTTATGTCCTCATAAAAGTCAATGAGCTTGGTCAAGCACAACTTCCCCTTGGTGAAGCCATGTTGACTGCCCCTAATGACCCCTAATCTCCTTGATATGCCTTGAGATGGCACCAAGGATAAGTTGTTCCATCATCTTCCCAGGGACAGAGGTGAGGCTGACCGGTCTAGAGTTCCCCGGGTCCTCCTTCTTGCCCTTTTTGAAGACTGCAGTGACATTTACTTTCCTCCAGTCCTCAGGCACCTCTCCTGTTTCCCACGACTTAGCAAAGATGATGGACAGTGGCCTAACAGTGACCTTAGCCAGCTCCCTCAGCACCCGCAGGTGCATCCCACGTGGACCCATGGATTTATGGATGTCCAGGTTGTTTAACTGGTCCATAACCCAGTCCTCATGAACTAGACTCCTCCAGCCTCATGGGGGAACACTCCACTTCCCCCTAATCTGCCCATATCTGGGGGCACATGGCAGGTGGGAAGGAAGTGTCCTTTACAGTGACACCCGGGTGTCCGGGCTCCCTCAGCCACCCTGCTCATGGCCGTGGTGTGGCCAGAGAGGACCCAGGTGTCTGAGTGCTGGCACAGCAGTGGGAACATGGACACGGACACACACATCCACACGCAAGCGTAGCTTTGCTGAAGGGATTTACTGATTATGAGAGGGAAATGGCCCAGGGCTCCCAGGGGATCAGATGGGGTCATTCAGGGATGATCATCTCCTCATGCCGCTGGAGGGGGGACAGGACACGGCTGTCACCATCAGTTTCAGTTCTGAAATCAGAGCCCAAAATGAGACCTCCAGTGTCAGCTGCGACACGAGGGGAGGCTTGTCCCCACCGTCTCTCTCTGCAGAGACCCAGGGAAGGAGACAAGAGTTGGAGCCCTCAATCAACCCAGGACAAGACTTGGCTCTCCTGAGATCCATGTGGCACCCAGAGCTCTTTGGCCAGTGTGTCATTAGCCCCGGATGCCCCTACATCTCGCAGAACCCTGCCCAGCCCTCAGGGTAATCCTGAGGGTGTGTATGGCCCCAGAGCCCCTGCCTGATCTGCATGGTGACCCTCTGGGTCAGTAGAGCCCCACTGGGTGCAACAAAAGTCATGGGGCAGCTCTGTCCACTGTGGCCTGGGACACAGGTCATGGACAGTCCCCTCTGCTTCCTTTTCCTAGATCCACATTCTGCCCACCCAGACAGCTCAGGGATGCCCTGGGGTCCAGGACCCTTGGTGGGGCTGGAGATGCCCTGATCACCAGGAATGGAGGACATGGCTGCACTACCACTTCAGCATCTGGAAGATCTGGAACCTGGTGTTTCTGCTGCAAAACATCATCCACCCTGACAGACAGAGGGAGCTGGGGAGAAAGGTTGGGTGAGGGACAAACTTGGGTGCACTGGGAAGCAGGAGAAAGCGATGGGGTCCTTGGGGAAGGTGACTCCACGGAAAAAAGGGGTACGTGAGCTTGTGTGGTGGGGCACAGAAAGCAGTGGAGGTCCTGGGGAAGGGGCTGTGTCCTGGGGTATCCTGGGGTGCACTGGGGTGTAGTGGGTTGTGATGGGATGGACAGGAATGCAATGGGAGCCCTGGGCAATGGGGCATCCCTGGGAAAACACTGGGGAGCAGGGATGTTCTGGGGGGCTGCGGGGGGTGCATGGGAGCATACTGGGGCACACTGGCATGTTCTGGGTCACACTGGTGTGCCCTGGAGTTTCGTGGCCATGGGAAGGAGGGTGTGGGGCCAGCAGAACTTGTGACACCTACCGCAGCCCTCTTCACTCGCCCGAGTTTGAGTCCCCCCTGCAGAGAGACCGTGAGACCTCAGTGGTCACTGGGATGTCCCAGTCCCAGCAAGGGAGGGGAGGACCAAAGTGCCCTCCAATTCCTCAGACTGGATGTCCTCCAAGTCCACCCCACTTGCAGGAGAGAACATGCAGGAGAGAACCTCCACTTCCTATGAAAGTGCCTATGAAAGAAGAGAAAGGGGTTGGTCTGGGTTGGAGAGAAATGGGGCTGTGGGTGGCACACAGGTGACACCAGCCCACCCAGGCCCATGGATTCTCCCTCATCTGAGCCTGAAAATCCCTTCGGCTCCCGTCAGCCTCATTCCTCCAAGTTTCACCTGGGATACCTGTTCATGCAGGGACCAGGGCTCGGGTTGGAGAAAAGGATAACATGGGAATTTGGGGTCTTCAAGGAGGATGGTCGTTGGGGGGGGCCCAGAGACAGGGCACTGGGGTGAACTAGCAGAACCCAAGGGACCGGGCTGGGGGTGTTGGAGGGACAGGACTGCATGGGATGCAAGTGAGGGGTAAAGGAATTCAAGGGGAGGGGACACGGAGAATTCAAGTGAGGTTGTTGGTGGGGGCAGGAGGAAGAGGACAGCAGAGGAACAAAATGCAGGGATCGGGAAAGTGTTTGGGAGGGGGTGTTCAAGGAAGGGGATCTGGGGACACTACCACAGTGGACAGGATGAAAGGCAAAGGACGGAGGGGAAAGATGGAAAGAAAGGCATTGGCATCCATCAAAGGGAGGGCATTTGGGGACCCTATATAGGACACAGAGAAGATCCTGAGGAGGAGATACCTGAGGGGCCCAAAAGGATGGAATGGGGAGGCCCAAAGAAGAGGGGTGTGCGGGCACCAAGACAAGAAACCGGTGGAGGTGCTCACTGGAGCCTCACCTGTGCATCCTCCGGGGTGCACAGCAGGACAGTGAAGAGCAGGGCCACACTGAGCACTGCGACCTTCATCTTCCTCTGCGGTGCAGGGAGTTCTGGGTGATGCCGGAGAAGGTGAGGGCACCTTTATCCCTTCAAGGATGACTCCTTGCCCCTCCCCACCTCTCCAGCCCCCAGGGCAAAGCCAGGCTTGGCACAGACACCCGCCCTGGCAACCCAGCCTTGGCACAGAGTCACCCCTGCCTTGAGCACTGATCCAGCTGCCTTCCCTGGCATCAGCCCAGCTTCCTGCATGGGGCAGCTGCACGGGGAAGGGCCCAGGCATCCACAGTGGTGAGGGGGGACAGGCAGTGTGTCCCTGACAGCCAGACACCCTATGGTGATGACCCACTGCTCCAACTCAAAACCATCCTGCAACAGCCCCAAAAGCCAGATCCCCCCACCTCCCAGTGCCCCTCACCTCCCAGTGCCCCTCACCTCCCAGCACCACCATCTCCCAGCGCCCCTCAACACCCAGGCCAGTCTTTCCCTGTGGAACCCCCCTCAGAGATGACACCAGCCTCAAATCTGGGGTCTCTAAGCATAATTATCTCTGAGCCCTTTCCAGCCCCTTAAATGAACGAGGGGCTGGGAGTCACTGCTCTTCTTGAGGCATCAGGGACCCCAGGATTAGGGAACTCTGGGAGGTGGAAGGACAGCTGGGGCAATGGGCAATGTGGACAGCTGGGGACTGGGATCCTCAGTCCCTGGTGGCACTGACAATGGGGAGCACTGGTGAATCCTGGACTCTGGAGAGGAGGGCTGGGCTTGGGGGAAGTGCTGGGGTGGCGTCAGTGCCCAGCTCCTGCCCACCCCATTTCCCTTGCACCGCCAGCCCCCAACTGGTCCAGTCTCCAGCCACAGCTGAGAACAGAGCGGAGGGAACATCCCCTGCCCTGGCTCTCACCTGCCCCTGCCTGGGGTCACTGTGCCCTCCCAGACAACCTGGGTCCCACTCTGCAGAGCTGATCCCACATGGTGGGTCCCAGTGTCCCAGTCCCCAACAAGGCTCTGGCTCCAGCCCCGTCCCTTCCTGGGACTTGGCCACAGTTCACCAAAGGCCCTTGTCCCCACCGAGTGTCCCTTCAATGCCCCCATCCTCGGCCCAGGCCAGCGCTGTCCCTGAGCAGGACGTGGCCATCCAGAGGGACGTGATGAAGCGGGCGCTTGTTCCCAGGCAGCCGCTCGGAGCCAATTGCGGGATGGAGCTCCCCTGGCACGAGGAGGGATGTTTGCTGCCACAGCGGCTCTGATAAGCTCAGTTTGCCCAGGGCCCATGGCACAAGAAGCCCATTCACCAAGATCAGTGCCTCACCACAGTGCCTCTGGACACTGTGAGGCAGCGTGAGAGTGGGGAATCGGTTTATTACTCCTCTCTGAGTCAGGAGAGCTGCTGGTGAAGCTGTCAGCAGCTGGTGAAGACCTTTTCCAGCAATCAGTCGTCATTACATTCATGCTTTCCTGTCACAGAATCATCAAATCACAGACATGACCTTCAAACCTTCTCTAGTCCAATACCATCCTGGTATCACAAGTTCTGCTGGCCACAGACCCTTGGAACTCCTTTCAAGTGACATTTCTACCCCTATTTTTAGTCACAACAGTATTTGTAAGGTATTTTGTATCTCAGCACTTTCACGGCTAAACATGGTAGATATCTGAACACGGCACTTGATCTTCCACAACTAAACACTGTTCCAAAGGTTTTTTTGTTATTTCTTTGTCAGAGCACTAATGTGCATGTTGAAGTGTCTAGACTGTGACTGTTCTTTCCTAGAAACTCAAGTACTGTGGCTGGTACCTATTTGTAATACTTGGGATATACGGATTGGCAGAAGTTACCTTCCTGTTTTGGTGGCTGACTGTTTAAGAACACAAAGCTGGAGTACATATTTCATGTTTCTGATGCTTATGTAGCAGAGACAAAATATCTGAGGAGTTCCTCTGGCACGGTTGTGTTCTAGATCTGCAACTCTTCATTTGTGACAAAGTAGGAATGTGATTTTGTCTTGGGGTTTTTTTAGTTGCCCTGAATGTACCAAGAGAGAACAGTTTATACAAATAAATTGCCACATTCACTAGCCTATCAGAACATAGGCTTTTGATATGGAGGTTTTACAATCTGTTTTCACTGCTTCATGTTGGGTTTTACCTGAAGTTCTGATCACCTTTATTTTTTCTTCTAGAAGTCGAAAGGAGCCAGTGAGTGGAACATCAAAAGCAGCACGTAAAAACACGTTCTCACTTTCTTTCTACACACTACACTGAATTCTAAACAATGTAGCCTTGTATTAATTTTCCAAACATTAATGTGGTGTATTTTCCACTAAAACATAGGCTGTGTTGTAAATCCAAAGTGAGTAATGCCACGGTTTGCACAGTTCTGATGTGAATATTGGTGTTTGTGCCCAGCAAGACATTGTATTTCATATTGAATGTGCCAGAATATTTCTGGTATGACTTTGTGTTGTACAGATAATGTCAGATCATTTTTAGATCATGCGGGTTCAAGGTTTGCACAGCTGAATGTGCTGCCATGGGCTGCATCTGTCTGTCTAGAGCCGGCAACATGTATGTTCGTATAGCTTGCTGTGTGATTTCTGTTTCTTGCAATAAAAATAGTTTGGAGTGTATTTTTTGCCATTTTCACATTGTGTCACTCAGCTCTTGTTTTTCAACGCTTTTTTTTGCCCAATGGTTTTTGAAAAAGTTATCAAAAACCACTGAGAAACTGTTATTGTTAAACTTGGTGCTGTTTCTTACTTCTGACTTGGGGGTTCAAAGAAATACCCAAACCAATACATCCCATATATTTGGAGGACAGTTCCGTGCAGCTAAAAGATTCCTTTCCTTGTCATTAAATATTTGGGTATTTGTTCCTAAAGCTATGTAACAGAAGTGATATTGTTGGGGCACCTCTGAGTATATGTTTGTCTTGAACAGATGCCATGAATTTAGACACTGTTGCTCCACAAAGTGATATTCCGAAGTTCTGCATTTGATCTTTCCACTTCATCTGATGAAGTAGTGGAGTTTAATAGTTTGTCTGCAAATGAAACTACCTAAAAGGCAGTGTACAGGGAACCTGCAGCAGGGAGCTCCTGATTCCCACCTGACTCCTCCAAAGGCCTCTCTTAAAAGTGAACAAAAGTCAACAAAAGCTGCAGCCCCTCCCTCCTGGGGCACTGTGGTGGGCGCCCCCCCTGGGACCACAGGAAGGTCCAGGATCCTTGTCCTGAGTGGCCAGGGCATCGCTGGCAGGTGGGCAGGGAAATGGAGATAGGCTGGGGACGCAGAGACTGGCTGAGACATGGAGATGGACTGGGACACAGAGGTGGGCTAGAACACAGAGATAGGCTGGGACATAGATGGCCTGGGTCACAGAGACTGGCTGGGACATGGAAGTGGGCTGGGCCATGGGAACGAGTCAGACCCAGCACAGGAGCAGGGAGGTTGGAGCAGCTCCATCTCTGGAGACATGTGCTTGTCCTCGACATGCCAGCCATAGGATACATGCCCCCAGCACAGACACGTACCCATGGGACACACAACTGGCCCACAGGGACACCAGAGACACACGCACGCCTTGTGCCATCATTCCAGTTTTATTGGTGGAGCCGTGGTGGTGCACTGGTGTGGCAGTGGTGGTGGCCAAGGCTCTGCCGGTTCCACAGACGCCAGTGCTGGGGTCGGCTCAGCGGCGGCGGCGCCGTGTCCCCTGCCAGCGGCGGCTCCTCCTGTACAGCCGGCGTCGGCTCTGCCCATAGCGGCGGCGAGAGCGGCTCCGGTAGCGACGCTGGCCCCGGCGGCGGCTGCGGCTCCGGCTGCCGCTGCGGCTCCTGCTTCGCCGGTACCGGGCCATGGTGGGGTGGCCGCCGCCCTGTCCTGCCAGAGGATGCAGCTCTGCAACCCGGCCCTGCTTTTATAGGGGTGCCTGGGCGGGGCCTTTGTGACATCACCAGTGACGTCACAATGCCCCACTGTGGCAGTTGCACAACCCCCATGACGGGGCAGTTGATGGCTCCTTAGTACCTTTTGTGCCCCACTGTGCCTTTCCCCACGTACACACTGAGGGTGGTACCAAGGCGCTCCCAGTCACATCCTCCCCTACCCCGGGCAGGGTGACTTCACCTCCACCAGCTGGGGGGACAGGAGGGGTGGGACCCTCAGTCGGTGACAGGGTCCTCAGCAAAGAAGGTGCCCAGAGAAGCTGAGAAGCTTCTGGACCATGTTGAAATGCCCACAGCCACATCTGACCAGACTATGGAGCAGGGCCCCCACCGAAGAGCCCCTTGGAGTGGTCTTCTCAGAGCAGCAGGTCTGTGAACTGGAGCCCTCCCCTTAGACTGGGATGCTGTCTAAGGAGACTGCCTGGGACTGAGAGCGCCTCACCTCCTCCTGTGCTGGGTGGTTATTTTTCTCTACTGGATATATCCTGGAATGAGTCCTTGCCTACCCCAGGCAAGTGAGAGCCCTCACCCAGCCGAGGTGAGTGATTGTTTCTTCGGGGCACGCATGAGTGAGAGGCCTCTAGTTTTGTTTCTTGTGAGTGAATGCGGGCACATTGTTGATCCTTGTTATTGTTATGTTGTTATACCCAAATAACCTCCTCAAGTTGTAATAAACAATTCTAAGAGTTAGAGATGTTTATTCATTAAAGCTTCTTAAAAGGAAACGCTCAGGGGTTATTGTGCAACACGGGAAGCCCCTGCCCTTTGTTATGCAATTGCCTTAAATGTTCGATCCTCTAAAGGTGGGAGGGGGGCAGGGGTAGGTGAGAAGATAGGAGATTAACTGCCTGACAACAGAGGACACATTCGCAGAAAGAACGAGTGAGGTGGCACTCTGAGCAACGAACCCGGGACCCTATAAAAAGGCCGGAAGAAGTTTTTCCCACACGTGCCATTGGAGAAGCCAATCTCATGGCCGCCCAGCGCTGTTTTTGCTTATTGCGTTGAAATCCATCGGGAATAAAATTGTGTTATTCAAGTTAATTTCGAGTCTAAATTTATTACGATTTGATGCCGTGACTCGGATGAAGGATATTCGGTGGCAACCCCTCTAAGGGAGGTGCCCTGCTTCTTTTTTTAAGCGGCCCTTGTGGGACTCGTGTCACTGGATCCTTCACCGACGTTCTAAATTGCAATAAGCAAAGTAAATGCCGGCAGCCCCTTAAACTTTGTGCACGAAGACCCGAGTGAAGACACAGGACGCGTGAGTATAGGCCGGTTATCCACTCGGTTGGGGCTGGGATTCCTGAGATACAGCGGAGGGTGTCTCAGAAGATGGGACAGAAGAAGAGTAGGCATTCTGTTCCCATGGGAGGGGAACTGCAGGAAAGGCTTCCCCCAATTCCTCCAGATAGTCCGTTAGGATTAATGATTAGGTATTGGGATGATTACCCCTCTAGGCGGGGTAAAAGCAAAACGAAAATGATACATTATTGAATGGAAGTTTGGGGTGGTAAAGAGATCCGTAGAGACCACCTATATTGGCCAGTTTTCGGATCATTTGAGGACTGGATCTGTCAGGCTTTAAACATTTATGTTAATTCAAAGGAGCCTTTTAGTTCAGAAGAAAGCGAATATGCATTATTATGGACAAGATCAGAGACTAGGGTTAATCTATACCCGTTAAAAGAAAAGGGGGGTGATAAACATGGCCACCAGAGAAATAAGCGGCATGAGGAAGAGACCCCGATGACACCCCCACCTTATGTACCACCATGGCCACCCCCGGTACCAGTTCCTAGCCCAGTCCCTAGTCCCCTTCTGGCACCAAACCCAGAGGGTTCGGATGATAACCAGTCCACAGGGCCTGTCACGCGTAGCAAGACTGGACAACAGCAACAGCAAACACCAGGGCAACTATATCTACTGCGAGAGATCGCAATGGGAGGGCCTCAGGCGGGAATGGGATATGTGGCGGTACCTCTTAATTCCGGGGATGTTAGAGATTTTAAAAAGGAAATGGGGAGTTTGCTAGAAAACCCGTTGGGGGTAGCGGAGCGGGTTGACCCACTTTTAGGGACCAACGTATACACGTGGGACGAGCTGCAGTTGATAACAGGAATATTGTTCACTGCAGAAGAGAGGGGAATGATCCATAGGGCCAGTATGCGGATTTGGGATGAACAGCATCAGCAACGTCCTGCAGCCGACACAAAATGTCCGCTGCAAAGACCTGACTGGAACAATCAGGATCCATTACATAGGGGTCATATGCAAGACCTACGGACTATATTAGTCCAAGGCATTAGAGAGTCTGTTCCAAGGGGTCAGAACATTGGCAAGGTATTTAGTGAACACCAAAAGAAAGATGAAACACCTACAGAGTGGTTGGAATGGCTCAGGAAAAACTTACAATTGTATTCGGGGTTAGACCCTAGTACCCCTGTGGGAGAGGTGCTGTTAAAAACACAATTTGTAGCTAGATCTTGGATAGATATTAGGAAAAATCTAGAAAAGTTAGGAGATTGGCAAAATCGTGGGTTAGATGAACTATTGAGGGAAGCTCAGAAAGCGTATGTTAGGAGAGAGGATGAGAAAGAGCGGAGGACTGTGCGAATGATGGTTGAAGCAGTCAGAGAAGGTACAGCCCAACAGCAATGGAAATCCAGAGACCGAAGGGCACAGTATAAGGGGCCTAGTCCTAAGGCAAGACCTCTTAATGACGAGACTGCAATGGAACGGGGTGAGCCGATAGAATGCTTTTACTGTGGAAAGAAAGGACACATGAAGTGGAACTGTAGGAAGAAAATGGCAGATGAGAAAATGTTTAAAGCGGAATAGGGGTGTCAGGGGCTCTTTTTGTTGGGGACCCAAAAAGGAACAGAGCCCTTGATAAAACTAAAAGTGGGTCCTCAGCAGCAAGAAATTGAATTTCTTGTAGATTCTGGAGCAGAACGATCTACCATACAAACTTCACCCAAGGGACGCGAGATATCTTCTGACACTATGCAAGTAATTGGGGCAAAGGGAGACCCATTTTGGGTCCCTGTTATAAAAGGTGTAGTTATTGAAACCAATTCCAAAATGGAGTGGGAAATTTACCTTTAGTTCCTGAAGCTGAATATAATCTCTTGGGACGGGATTTAATAATTGAATTGGGTGTTAATTTAGAAGTAATGGGGAAAGAAATTCAGATAAGATGATGTCCTCTCAGGGTGGAAGACGAAAATAAAATTAATCCTGAAGTATGGTATACAGAAGACTCAGTAGGGAAGCTGGACATAACACCCTTTAAAGTTAAAATTTCTAGTCCAGAAATACCCATTCGTGTAAAACAATATCCAGTATCCAAAGAGGGCCGAAGGGGATTAAAACCAGAAATAGATTACTAGAAAAAGGCCTACTCGAGCCCTGCATGTCTCCCTTTAAAATGGAGACTAGTACATGACCTGAGGGAGGTGAACAGAAGAACCGTGAGTCGATTCCCTGTAGTGGCCAACCCGTATACCCTCCTGAGTCAATTAGGTCCGAATAATCAATGGTATAGTGTTATAGATTTAAAGGATGCCTTTTGGGCTTGCCCGCTTGATGAAGAGAGCCAAGACTATTTTCCCTTTGCGATGGACTGTGCTTCCCCAGGGGTTTACGGAGTCGCCTAATTTGTTCGGGCAAGCTTTAGAACAAATTCTGCAGGGATATGAGCGCAGTCCAGAAGTGGTACTAGTGCAATATGTAGATGATCTCTTGTTAGCAGGGCAAGACGAAGAAGTGGTTAGACAAGAAAGTATTAAATTATTAAATTTCCTTAGTCTACAGGGGCTCAAAGTGTCAAAGACCAAACTCCAGTTTGTTGAGCAAGAAGTGAAATATCTAGGACACTATTTAAGCAGAGGGACCAAATATTTGGACCCTGAAAGAATAAATGGGATCTTGTCATTGCCAGCCCCAAAGTCTAAATGACAGATAAGACAAATATTAGGACTACCTGGATACTGTAGACAATGGATTGAAAATTATACAAAGAAGGTAACATTTTTGTATGAAAAATTAACACAGGAAAAACTGGTACAATGGAAGGAACAAGATGAGGAACAATTTGATTGCATAAAAAAAGAGCTGATAATTGCCCCTGTGTTGAGTTTGCCAGATGATACGGAAACCATTTTATTTGTTCACTAATATAGATGCAGGGACTGCATATGGGGTCTTGGCACAAGAATGGGCTGGACATAAAAAAAACGGTAGTTTATTTATCTAAATTGCTAGACCCCGTTAGCAGGGGTTGGCCATTTCTAAAATAAATAACAATAAAGCCAAATTTCTTCTATTTCCTTCCCTGCTCGCCCTTCCCTCTCCTTCCAGAACAGGTGGCATCAGCAGCCTCCAGTTCACATTGATGTGGAGTGTCTCCTAGTAGAGACTGAATATGTCAGAAAAATGCGTAACCAAATCACCATATGAGTGAGAAGACAGGCCAGGACACCTCAAGAGGAGTCACACTCCTCTGGACCAAGAGGTGGGTGTCCCTGGCAATCTCAGGTGCCACAGCACAGCGTTACTTGTGTTCAGGAGCTGGTCAAGTGACCCATCTCCTGTTCTGTAATGGTGTCTGAGTTTGCTCAGGTCACCCCTGACTTGAGCCCCATCCACTGCTGGATGTTCTCCAGACTCCTGCCTTCAGGATCAAAGTCCAGGAGACCTTGCTGGTGAAGATGGGGGCAAAGAAGCCATGAGGAACCTCAGTCCTGTCTCATTCTGCTCATATGAAATTCAGCAGCAAGCTGATGATCGCCCTGTCTATTCTATTTTTGTAAGGAAGCTGTATCAGCTCATCTTGCTGCCCTCAGCCTCCCCTGCAGGTATCAAGTCCAGAGCAGCTTTGGCATCATCCCCACATCCATGGACAAGGTTTCTAAATTCCTCCTTTGCAGCTTCCCCTGCTTCCACCTCCTGTGTGCTGCCTTTTGCCCTGGAGCTCCATCAGTTCAGAGGAGCAGCCTCACAAGATAAATGCTTCTTTCCATGGGCACTTGGAGAGATCATTCTTGTGCTTGGAGCAGGATGTCCTGTAAGGCTGATCAGATTTCCTGAGCTCCTTCACCCTTCAGATCTACTTCCATGTCACCACGTTGCCCACCATCCCCCAGTATGCCAAAGTCTTCCCCTCTGGAGCCCACCAGCATGTGCTCTGCTGCTGGCCTTCCTCCCTCCCCTCTGGTGCCTGGGACTCCACTGTGTCCTGGTCACGACAACCAAGGTGGACACTGATGTTCACATCCCTCACCAGCTCTTCCTTGTTTCCCAGTTCCAGATCCAGGTGAACATCACCCTTGTTGGCCCACCAGGCAGACATGTTAAGATGTTGGCCCAGGATCCTCTGGACTGTTGGCACCTGCAGCTTTGCCTGGCCAGTGAATGTCAGGGCAATTACAGTTCCCCATAGGAACCTGCTTATTGACTGGTGACTTCCTCAGGTTACTGATAGAATATCTCTTCCATTTCTTCTCCATGATCAAGTAGTTTGTAACACCCAACACGTTGTCACCCTGTACTGGGTTTACATGGCAAAGTCTTGGACCTGGGGGTGAGTGCAGTTGTGCTACAGTTGTCACCTCTCTGAGAAGACAACAGGAGTCTGACCAACGTCAGACAGCTGATTTCAGCTGCTCCAAGATGGACCCAGTCCTTGCCAAATCTGACCGACTCAGTGATGCTGGCAGCACCTCTGGGATATTGTATTTGAGAAAGGGTAAAAACGCTGCACAACAACAGGTGGGAGAGAGCAGGGAGGAAATGGGAGAGAAAAGCTCTGCAGACACCAAGGTCATATCCCATAGGACCCAAGCAGGTCCCTCAGTAGGCCAAAGCTTGCTCTCCTGAAATCCTGCTCTTGGCCTTGTGATCATCATCCAGGAGCCTCAGCTCCACTTTCCCATCCCTGACTGTTCCATCCTGACCAACTCTTTCTGGTTTGTAAGTGTTAAGTCCCACAGGGCACCTCACCCCACTGACTCCTGTCACCCGTGTCAGGAAATGTTGTCCATGAGCTCCAAACCCTCCTGGATGGCTGGTTCCTTGCAGATATTGGGATATCTCAGGTCTGCCATGAGGACACAGCCTGGAAACATAAGGCTTCTTTCATTTGTCTGAAGGAGGCCTCATCTCATTCCTCTTCCTCACCAGTGAGTCTGTAGCTGATGTCCAGTCACCACAACATTGCCCATGTTGTTGTGCCCTCTCATGCTGACTCCTCAACCTTCAGCTGACATTGTCTGTCCCCAGACAGAGCTCCACGCATTCCTGCTGCTCTACCACTTGAAGAAAAACTTCTCCTCTTATTCCAGACCTCTGACATTATGAGTATCAGATGCACAAGACCCCACGGTTTCTCCAGGAGGTAGTATTTGCAGTGTCCTGTAACTCCTCATGCTGTTATCTTAGGAGAGAAATCCTTATCAGTATAAGATGACTGCATGCAAACATTAACAGGGGAGCAAATGGAGCTTCAGGCCAGGGAGAGTCCAGACCTTGAGAAAATCTGGCATACACCCATCAGAAAGCTCTGAATTTTGACAAGATGAAGTCTCCAGTTCTGTATTGGGGCAGGAGAATAACCCCATCCATCAGGACAGAGCAGGACCTGACACGCTGAGCAGTGACCCTGAGGAGAAGGGCCTGGGCACTACAAGGTCCCCACACCAGCCCGTGGTGCACACTCACCATGAACAAGGCAGCTGCACACAGGGCTGCATGAGGAGGAGCGTGGGGACCCAGACACCTGCAGTTCTCATCCCATTCGGTTCAGCACTGGTGTGACCCACACACACGCGTGTGTGCCAGTGTGCGGCTTCCCAGTTTGGAGCAGCAGGGAGGAACTGCAGAGTGCAGGGCTGTGCCAAGGCAGGTTCAGCACCTTGTGCACATGGTGTGGGGTGCTGAGGGACCTGGGCTGCTTTGGCCCAGCAGTGCTGGGGAGGCTGCAGCAGTGCAAGAGTAGCCGGAGAGTGCTTGAAGGGTGGTTTCAGAGGTGGTGGAGGTTTCTTCATAGTGGGAAAGAGCACGAGAAAGAAATAATGGCCCAAAGTGCATCTCGGGAGGTCCAGGCTGGACATGAGCAGAAAGGAATGTGAGTGGAAGGGCAGTGCTGTGGGGGAGCAGGTCAGCAGAGGGAGTCTGCATCAGCCCAAGGCTTTGTGCTTCAAGGACCAGCTGGGGAGGATGGAGAGATCTCAGCAATGAAGGAAGATGCTCAGACAAGAGCAAGGTGGGGCAGCAGGGGGGATGTCTCCAGCCTGCAGGGAAAGAGGTGCAGGGGATGCCACAGCACAGGACAGGCTGTTGTGGAGATGATCAAGGGATGTAAAGAGGCTGAAAGCCCCACCAGACATGAGCTCCTTCTCCCCTTGGCTATGGCTGTTGTCTGCACCTCTGATGCCTGTGAGAAGACACCTTGTCCTTCCAGCACAGGGGCATCATGGCCTCCTTGTCCCCAGCCAGGAACCTGGGAGGTGTGGGACCATAGTCCTGCCCTTGGCCTTGCACAGCCCCACATCATACTGTCCCAGAAAGAGCCCTGGGCAACGTGGGAGGGACAGGATCTGACTCCCCAGGGTTGGAGGTCGGGGCTTAGTTCTTTGGTTAATGAAACACGTCCAGGTTTACTTAGCATCAGAGAGACCTTTACATTGCTTTTCCTGACCTGTCATCACTGCCTCCAGTTTTCTGCTCTAAACAGACCCTGGGACAGTTTCTCAGTAGGTTCCCTCAGTGGGACCCATTAACATTACAAGAAACTTTGGAGTTTACATCTGACTTTGACTTCTTTAGAAGTTTCTTCAGCTTCTCTTCAGGGTCTGAGGTTCATGGACTCAGCACCAAACCCACCAGAGGGGTCATTAAAGCACCTTGTGCTGCTCCTGTGCTGCTGAGCTGGGCTGGGCTCCTGGGACACAGGGAGCTCATGGCAAGTGGCAGCGCTGCAGAGAGACAGCTCTGCCCAGGAGCAGCTCCTCTGCACACGCAGCAGGGCTGAGGGCTCTGCCTGGGGATCTCAGCAGACGAGCAAGGCAGAGAGAGATTAAAGGTGGTCAGGACTGAGAGGATGACTGAGAGCTCACTGGAGGAGGAACCTTTGCAGCCCTTGCCATGGTAAGTCTCTGGGTGCAGGGCAGTGCAGCTGTAGCTCCTGGAGGCATCTCCTGAAACTGGCACAGGCACAGCTTGTGGGATCTGTAAGGACTGGGTTCTAGTCAGGCAATTTTGCACAGCAGTGAAGCTGGGTGAGCACCCAGGGGTGCCCAGGGCTGCCCTGCAGAGCAGGGTCCCTGCCTGGGGAGATCCGCATGGTGCAGCGGGGAGTAGCTGTCGGGTGAAGGTGTGACCTCTATCAGGGCAGAAAAGCTGCTTCTGCTGTGGAGAGGCTGCTGTGTGGGTCAGGGCTGTTCATACCTCCAGATCACGCCCAGGACTTTTCTGAGTGAATGCTCCAAGGACAAGATCAATGCAAAGATTACTAGAAAGATAGGGAGCTTTCTTGAGCCTGTCTTTTCAGTTTCCTATCCCAAGGGATGGGAGGTGCAGGAAAGGATAAAATGAAAATGAGCTCTCATGCTTAAACAAGTCACTGAGACACTTGAACTGCAACTTTGAGTGCTCAGTACATCTACCAGAAGGCTCATAACATCCCTTCACCACCCCTCTGCCTGTGGACAGCACCAGCATCACCTTTGCTGGACGCATCAGCCTTAGTCTGACCTGTCCTGTTTTCCAGCCTGCAAACAGGAAGATGCCCCCAGGCAGTGCTCTGTGAACAGGCAGGATCTGTAGGGCCAGGGGGAGGGCACAGAGGGTGGGATGGTCTGTGAGCACTGACAGGGAAGAGATATGGACAGGGAAACACCTCCCAGGGGAGAATCTCCAGGCAGCAGGGAAATGATCAGAAATGAGAGGAAACTGAACCTGGAATGGTTATGGGAGGGAGAACAGAGAAAAGTCCCTGTGACCCCCTGCAGTGCAGATCCCTCCTGTGAGCAGCCCCCTGGCCTCCTCTCCCACCCAGCAAAGCCTCTGCCCTCAGGGCCGGGGGCTCCAAGGCATGAAGCAGCTCCTGTGCAGCCAGAGCTCCAGTTCCTCTGCAGAGCACAGGGGCTGAGAGCAGCTGCCCGGCAGTGTTGGTGTCTGGGAGGTGGCCGCACAGCTGGGGAAGGGTGACGCTGTCTGAGAGTCCGGCTGCCTCTGCCCTGGCCTCTCTCACATCCACCCTCACCGCATTTTCCTTCTTGCTCCCCTGCTCTGGGTCACTGCTGTTGGGATCTTGTTCTTGCTGTCAGGTTCTCTGCGGATGGCAGTTTCAGCTGCAGAGTCACAGCCTGATCTTGTGGGTCCTTTCTTGCAGGTGTGTCCATGGGCACACGTGTCCCAGCTTTGCTCTGACCTGTGGGCTGTGGGCAATGCAGTCTGTGGGGCTGGGGACTGAGCTATGTGTGTCCTGGGCTAAACGTTGGGTGCTGAGACCTTAGGAAAGGGTGAGACCTGTCATGGTCTGAGGTGGATCCCTCTGCTCTCAGCAGTGCCTGGTGGCTTTTCAGGGTAACATGGGAGTGTGATCAGGCTCCATCTCAGAAAGGTGCCATCCCAGGGCAGCTGGAGCAAGACAGAGGGACAGAGCAGCTGCCCTCACTCTGCACTGACCCACAGGCATCCTCTGGTCTCGCAGGACTCGCTCTGTTCTCCCGGAGTGCAGCAGGAATGCTGAGGGTTTCTGACACCCAAGAACACTCCCCAAGGTGGGAGGACAGAAGGAGCAGTAGAAACACCAAGCCTCTCAAAGTCAGTTTCTCAGGCTTGGGGGTAGAGATGCTGACAGTCCCTTCTGCACCAGGAGCGGTTCCAGCTGACAAAGCTGAACCCCAGGACTGGCCTCTGCCCACCCAAGCACACAGGGTCAGACTGACTCCTCAGGAGCCCCTGGGCAGAGACCCTGCTCTTCATTGCACACTCATCAAGCACCGACGAGGGCTCCAGCCAGGACGATCTCCTGGAAAAAGAAAAGTGTCTCTTTGTGTGACAGCGTGGGAGGGTCTGTGGGAAATGGCTTTGATTATTCCCAGAGAAGCCTCATCTAAACCTTCACTATCTTTTCCTCCTATGACAGGTCCTCATTCCCACAGGCAGCAAATGTCCAACAGCAGCTCCATCACCCAGTTCCTCCTCCTGACGTTCACAGACACACAGGAGCTGCAGCTCTTGCACTTCTGGCTCTTCCTGGGCATCTACCTGGCTGCCCTCCTGGGCAACAGCCTCATCATCACCACCATAGCCTGGGACCAGCACCTCCACACCCCCATGTACTTCTTCCTGCTCAACCTCGCCCTCCTTGACCTGGGCTCCATCTCCACCACTGTCCCCAAGTCCATGGCCAATTCCCTCTGGAACACCAGGGCCATCTCCTACACAGGATGTGCTGCCCAAGTGTTTCTGTTTGTCTTTTTAGCTTCAGCAGAATATTGGCTCCTCACCATCATGTCCTATGACCGCTACGTTGCCATCTGCAAACCCCTGCACTATGGGACCCTCCTGGGCAGCAGAGCTTGTGTCCACATGGCAGCAGCTGCCTGGGCCACTGGGTTCCTCTATTCTGTGCTGCACACGGCCAATACATTTTCACTGCCACTCTGCAACGGCAATGCCCTGGGCCAGTTCTTCTGTGAAATCCCCCAGATCCTCACCTACCTCAGGGAAGTCTGGGTTCTTGTGATTTCTTTCTCAGTGGCATTCGGCTGTTTTGTTTTCATTTTTTTCTCCTATGTACAGATCTTCAGGGCCATGCTGAGGATCCCCTCTGAGCAGGGATGGCACAAAGCCTTTTCCACCTGCCTCCCTCACCTGGCCGTGGTGTCCCTGTTCCTCAGCACTGCCATGTTTGCCTGCCTGAAGCCCCCCTCCATCTCCTCCCCATCCCTGGATCTGGTGGTGTCAGTTCTGTACTCAGTGTTGCCTCCAGCAGTGAACCCCCTCATCTACAGTATGAGGAACAAGGAGATCAAGGATTCAGTGTGGCAACTAATGAATGGCTGTTTTCTGAAGCAATAAACTTCCCGTAATCTTCTGCATAGCATATATAATGTAAATCATTTTCTCACTGAGTGGTTGTGCCCATGTCCACCGGACACCCTAGAGAACCTGCTGCAGGTCAGTCATCATGGACTGGCCCCTCACAACCACCATTTCCAGCACTGGCTTCTCACTTCAGCTTGAAGAGGTTCTTTGTCCCTCCCTGGAAGCAAAACTACTGGGTAGATCAGATATCTATGTCTGCATTGTACAGACGAGATGTAAACAAATCCATAAAGTGCTTCTGAGGTGATGAACCCGAGTGAGCAGAAACACCATCAGCTGTTCCTTGGGGTTCCATGAAGGTCAGTGGGACAGACAGTGTCTTGATGTGACTTCATGTTGAGAGTAACATCCCTTGGGGAACCACCTGAATGTAGCACTGGGATGTGCTTCCTGGAACAGAAGATCGCGTGTCCATTCTTCATGTATCTCATGTAAGTGCAGAGTAGGGTGGCAAATGGCAGGGCTGAAGTGTCTCCCAGCCTCTCGGCCTCACAGCAGGAGGTCAGAGAGACACAGTGACTCCTGCACCTGTGTGCAAATGGGAAAGACTGCATTTGAACATCCATGGATGTGTAAGGAGTCCATGAGGCCAGCTCAAATGTGGATGCCTGACAGAACGCTGACATTTCTGTGTGTGGCTCCAGGAACAAACCCCACTGGCCCAGTGAGATTCATCTCAGCTCCCATGGACAGGTTCATTGCAAGTGCCCCTGTCTGCTACATCACCCTTGCCTGTGATTCTGTGTTGTGATCCTAAAAGTGCCAAAGCAATCAGAGAGATTCTTGGGTATTTGGAGAAGGCAGATAACAAACCCCTCTTCTGGAAAGGCAGAAAGAAGAATTAGGAGAAATAAAGGCTAGTCAGCCAACTTCCACCCCTGGGAAGGGGTTGGGTCACCTGCAACCATGTACAGGCACTTGAAAGACAAGAAAGGGATTGCTGAACCAGAATGGGCAGGGGAAGTCAGGCAAGTTGTGTACATGGAATTTTGCGAGTCTTTCACACATGATGTCCTCTGGTGTCCTTCTGGCCAGACTGGCGCTCTCTGGGCTGAAGAAGTGGACACTAGGTGGGAATTTGGTGGAACGATCAAGCTCAGATGTCATCAGTGTCCTCGGTGCAGCCAGTTACTAGTGACATCCCTCAGGGACCAGCACTTGGGCCAGCACTGCTGAACATCTTTATCCTCCCCCTGTATTACGTGACGCAGTGCACTTTCAGCTCCTTTGTGGATGACGCCATGCTGGGCGAAGGCCTTGAGCAACCTCACCTGGTTCACTCTGCCTTGAGCAGGAGAGTGAGACAAGATGATGTTCAGGGCTCTCTGCAAACCTGAGTTCTTCTGTGATTCAAAGAGTTTTTCCCTTGGAGAGGTTTTTGAAGAGAGAATAGATGGAGGAAGAGAAAAAGAAAAAAAGACAGAGAAGGACATAGAAAAGGTGTCAACATAAATAAAGCTGTTCCTGTGAAGGACGTTTCTCCACTCAGATCAGGAGGATGAAATATATTTGATCAGTTTGATAAAACAAGTACACTTGTGTCAGGTCACGGCCTGGGCTGTAAGGAGGGCGATGGATGGGGATGGTGTTATGAGGTAATTTGTGTCTCAGAAACTCATAATCCAGTCAGAAGCCTGTGGTTGTGAAGGGGACCATGGAGTCAGTTCTGACTCTGGAGGTGACAGACCAGCAGTAGGGACATGGCTGGGAAAGAACCTCTGCACTAGGATAGGCCCTGTCCACCAAGAGGACTTGGAGATGGGTTGTCATGTCCATTCTGCCCGAGTACGTGACAGGACAGCAGCTGGTATATGGTCATGTCTACCAGAGAAGCTGAAAGGCACTCCTGGGTTTTACAAGATCATGGTGAGGTTACTTCTGTGTGGTGAGGTGAAAGACCACAAGAAGCCTGACAGGTTGGGTTCCCTGCTTGCAGGGCAGTTTCTGAGAGAGTCGAGCTTTCCATGGTGGTGGGAAAATGAAGGAGAAGGAGAAAAAAAGGCAAGAAGAGCAACTTGGAAGATAGAGACTGAATATCAGGAGTAAGAAATGTCACTGGAAGGGCAGTGATGTGGTGCAAGAGGTCACCCAGAGGGAGCTGGATCAGCCCATGGTTTGTGTTCCAAAGAGCAGCCAGTGAGGGTGCAGACACAGCAGTGAAGGTGCAGAAATGCTGGGGTGAGAGCAGGTGGGGAAGCGAGATGGGTGTCTGCAGCCTGCAGGGAAAGAGGGGCAGGTGTGGGACTGTGTAGAACAGCCTGTGGTGGAGAGGGCAAAGGGCGCTGTAAGGCTGGAAGGAACCCACAGAACCCAGGTCTTTGTCCCTTGGCCATGGCAGTTGTCTCTGCCACTGAGGCCAATGAGAAAACATGTTGTCCTCATGGCACTGTTGCCTCCTTGCAGCCCCATGGGGAAGCTGGAAGTTGTTGCCCCAGTGTTGTCCTTCCTTGGGCCTTGCACACCCACATCCCACGGTCCCAGGAAGAGCCCTGAGCCGTGTGTGAGGGACAGGATCCCCCTTCCCATCGCCTGGAGGTCATGGCTCCTCCTTTCTGCTTCAGAAAGCAAACCAAGGGGTTTCTGACCCCAACTTAACCCTATCCCTGTCCCTAACCCATAAACCTACCCTCTAAACCTAACCACTTCAACTGACCCTAACACTACACCCTAACCCCCAAACCTAACACTATTCCAACTAAGCCGTAACCCTAGCACTTATCCATCCCTTACCCTAACCATAATCCTAACCCCTGCACTTAAAACTTACCCTACAACTATCATTCACCTAAAACTAACCATAACATTAACCCAACCACCACCCTAACCCTACCTCTTGCACAAAATCTAACCTAAACGACACCCCCCTAACCCTAGAACTAACCCTAGTATAACCCAAAACCTAAACCTAACCCTAAACCTAAGTTTATCCCTACCCCAACCTTAACTACTTACACTAAAACTAACCCTAATTCTACCCTTACCCTAACTCGAACCACTGAAATCTTACCCTAATGCGACCTCTAACCCTAACCCATAACCCTAGCCTAACCCTAAAACTAACCCTAACCCATCATACTAACACCAGCCTTAAACCAAACACTACACTAAACCAAGCCCTAACCCTAAATCCTAACCTGCAACTCTTATGACTGACTCTAACCCTAAACTAACCCTAATTCAAACCCTAACCCATTATCCTAACCCTAAAGCTATACTGACCCCTAACCCCTAAACCTAACCCCTTACACTAATCCTAACGACTTACACTAATACTACCCCCTAACTACTAACCAGAATTGCAACCCTTAATGCCAACCCCAGCCTCCATCTCCAATAGAAATCTAAAACCTAACTCTGACCATTCCACTATCACTACTGCCTAACACTAACCATAACCCTAATGCTAACCCCATCCCTAACTCTAACCTAAATCTAAAGCTAAAACGTAATCCTAACTCTAACCCAAAACATAAAATGAACCCCTAATGCTAACCCCAACCCTACATTCTAACCCTCTTCTAAACCTAATCTAACTCTAATACTTACCAATAAGCCTAACTCTAACCCTAACTCTAGTCCTACCCTTCAACCCTACTATTAAAACCTAACCCTAACTGCTTACATTGACACTATTCCCTAACTCTGAAACCTAATCCTTAGCCCTAACACTAACTCTATCCTAACACTAATCTAATCCTAACTGTAAACATCATCCTAACCCCTAACCGTAAGTCTAACTGGAAACACCATCCCCTAACTCTAATCTAACCCTAACCCTGAATCTAATCTGAAATTTAACCCTAATTCAAACCCTAAATCCTAAAACTAACCCCTAACCTTAACCACTTCCACTGATACAACTCCGTGGCCCCTAAACCTAACCCTAACTGTAAATCTAAAACTAACCACTAACCCTAACTCTAACCAAACCCAAAATGTAAATCCAAAACCTAAACCTAAATCTAACCCTAGTACCTAAACCTACTCCTAACCACTTCCACTACTCCGTATCCCCAACCCGTAACACTAACGCAACACTTACCAAAAGCTTAATCCTTATCATAAACCCCAACCTTGAATCTAATCTGAACCCCAAACCCCTGTCCTGAAACCTAACTCTACCCCCAATCCCAAACCTAACTGCAACCCTAACCCATCATGCTAACCTTAACCCTATCCCCACCCCTATCCCTACCCCCTTACAGTAATCCTAACCACTTAGAATAACGCTACTCCCTAACCCCTAACCCTAAATAAACCCCTACCACCAACCCTAACACTAACCTAAAACTAATCTAACTGTAACCCCAAGCCCTTACCCCAATTCTAACCCTAACCCTAACTCCTAACCCTAAACCTAACCCTAACTGTAAATCTAAAACTAACCACTAACCACTAACCCTAACTCTAACCTGAACACTAACCAAACCCAAAATGTAAATCCAAACCCTAACCCTAAATCTAACCCTAGTACCTAAACCTGCTCCCAACAACTGTCACTACTCCGTATCCCCAACCCGTAACACTAACTCAACACTATTCCCTAACCCCTAACCTTAACCTTAATCCTTACCTCTAACACTAACCCTAATACTAACCTTTACCACTAACCACATCCCTACCCATAAACCCTAAACCTAATCCTAACCAAACCCTAATAATAACCCTAACACTACCTCTAACACCTATCCCTAAATCTAAACTTCTAATGTTAGTCCAATCACTTACTGTAATCCTAAAGCAAAGGCTAAATCTAAGACCAACCTCTAACCCTAACTCTAAAACTAATTCAATGCCCTAACCCTGATTCTAACCCTAAACCTTAATCTAACCTACCCCTAAATCTAACCCCAATACTTAACTCTACCCCTAAGACAACTCCGGAACCCCTAACACTAACCCTAATCCAACCATTACCCTAAACCAAATCACAAAACTTAAGCCTAAATGTAAACCTAAATACTAATCCTAAATCTAATCCTAAAATTTGAGACAAACACCTAACTCTAACCCTAAGACTAACATCACATAAACAGAAATTCAAACCCTAACCTAACAATACCCCCAACCCAAAATCTAACGCTAACATCAAACGCTAACTCTAACCTTTCTCCCTAACTGGTAACGCTACCCAATAACTGATTCTAATCTAACCCTAAAAGGAACTATAACCCTAAACCTAAGTCCTAGCCACTTATCCTAGCCATAGTCTTATCCTTCAATCTAACCCTAATTCTTCTCCCTAATACCTAAGCCTAACACCAACCCCCTAAAGCTCACTCTAGCTCAGCCCTAAACCTTAACCATTACCCTAGCCAGTAACCATCATTCTAAACCTCACCCTTACTCGAGCAATAACCCCTAAACCCTGAAACTAACCCTACCTAACCCTAACCAGTTCCACTAACTGTAACACTGCTCCCTAACACAAACCCAACACTTATGATAACTCTAATGCTGACCTCTAACACTAACTATAACCTTAATGGTAAGCCTAAACCCTAATATTAACTCTAACCCTAACTTGAAAACTAGTCCTAACACTAAACCTAAACCCTAACATTAACCTAACCATAACCCTATCACTAACCTAACTTTAACCAACCCTTAAACAACCCTTAAAAAACAACCATTAAACAACCCTTAAAACAACCTAACCCAACACTAACCCTAACATGAAATATAATCCTAACCTGACCTCTAAACAGAATCCTAAGCCTAACTCTAACCCTAACTCTAGCCTCACCCCTAAACCTAATCTCCGATGCTAATCTTAACCATTTACAATAACATTACTCCCTAACCATGAACCCGAACCCCTATCTCCAACAGAATTCTAAAACCTAACCCTAACCATCTTTTCTAACACTACTGCCAAACCCCTAAACTTTAAACTAATCTAACCCTTACCCTAATCTTAACTATAATTCCTACCACTAACTCTAAACCCAACACCTAACTAACCAAAAACCCCAAAACTTACACCTAAGGCACTCCTAACTATGTCCTCTAATGCTACAGAAAGAAAGAAGGAAAGAAAGAAAAAAGAAAGAAAGAACAAAAAAAAGAAAGAAAGAAAGAAGAAACAAAGAAAGAAGAAAGAAAGAAAGAAAGAAATTAAAAAAGAAAGAAAGAAAGAAAAAAGAAAGAAAGAAAGAAAAAAGAAAGAAAGAAAGAAAAAAGAAAGAAAGAAAAAAGAAAGAAACAAGAACAAAAGAAAAAAGAAAGAAAGAAAAAGAAAGAAAGAAAGAAAGGAAAAAGAAAAAAAAAATAAAGAAAGAAAAAAGAAAGGAAGAAATAAAGAAAGAAAAAAAAGAAAAAAGGAAGAAAGAAAAAAAGTGGGAAAGAAAGAAAGTAGGAAAGAAAGAAAGAAAGAAAGAAGAAAGAAAAAAAGAAAAAAAAAGAAAGAAATAAAGAAAGAATAAAGAAAAAAGAAAGAAAGAACAAAAAAAAGAAAAAAGAAAGAAAAAAATAAAAAAGAAAGAAAGAAGAAAGAAAAAAGAAAGAAAGAAAGACAGAAAAAAAGAAAGAGAGAAAGAAGAAAGAAAGACAAAGGAAGGAAAGAAGAAAAAATGAAAAAAGAAAGAAAGAAAGTAGGAAAGAAAGAAAGAAAGAAAAAAGATAGAAAGAAAGAGAAAAAAGAAAGAAAGGAAAGAAAGAAAGAAAGAAGGAAGAAAGAAAGATAGAAAGAAACTAAAAAAGAAAGAAAAAAGAAAGAAAGAAAGAAAAACGAAAGAAAGAAAGAAAAAAGAAAGAAAGAAAAAAGAAAGAAAGAAAAAAGAAAGAAAGAAAAAAGAAAGAAAGAAAGAGAGAAAGTAGGAAAGAAAGAAAGAAAGAAAGAAAGAAAAGAAAAAAGAAAGAGGAAAGAAAGAAAGAAAGAAAAATGAAAGAAAAGAGAAATAAAGAAAGATATAAAGAAAGAAAGAAAAAAGAAAGAAAGAATGAAAGAAAAAAGAAAGAAAAAAGAAAGAAAGAAGAAAGAAAGAAAAAAGAAAGAAAGAAATAATAAAGAAAGAAAGAAAGAAAAGAAAGAAAAAATAAAGAAAGAAAGTAAAAAGAAAAAAGAAAGAAAACAGAAAGAAAGTAGGAGAGGAAGAAAGAAAGAAAGAAAGAAGGAAAGAAAGAAAGAAAGAAGAAGGAAAGAAAGAAAGAAAGAAAGAAAGAAAGAAAGAAAGAAAGAAAGAAGAAAGAAAGAAAGAAAAAAAAGAAAGAAAGAAAGAAAAAAAAAGAAAGAAGGAAAGAAAGAAAGTAGAAAGAAGGAAATTAAAAAAGAAAGAAAGAAAGAAATAAAGAAAGAAATAAAGAAAGAAAGAAAGAAAGAAAAAAAAAAGAAAGAAAGAAGAAAGAAAAAAGAAAGAAAAAAGAAAGAAAGAAAGAAAGAAAATAGAAAAAAGTAAGAAAGAAAGAAAAAAAGAAAGAAAGACAGAAAAAAGGAAGAAAGAAAGAAAGAAGAAAGAAAGAAAGAAAATAGAAAGAAAGAAAAAAGAAAGATAGAAAGAAAGAAAAAAGAAAGAAAGAAAGAAAAGGAAAGAAAAATTAAAGAAAAAAGAAAGAAAGAAAGAAAAAAGAAAGTAAGAAAGACAGAAAGAAAATAGGAATAAAGTAAGAAAGAAATAAAGCAAGAAAATAGAAAGAAAGAAAGAAAGAAAAAAATAAAGAAAAAGAAAGAAAGAAAAAAGAAAGAAAGAATGAAAGAAGAATAATAGAAAGAAACAAAGAAGTTAAAAAAGAAAGAAAGAAAAAAGAACAAAGAAAGAAAGAAAAAAATAAAGAAAGAGGAAAGAAAGAAAGAAAGAAGAATGAAAGAAAAGAGAAATAAAGAAATAAAGAAAGAAAGCCAGAAAAAGAAAGAAAAAAGAAAGTAAAAAAGAAAAAGAAAGAAAAAAGAAAGAAACAAAGTAGGAAAGGAAGGAAGAAAGATAGAAAGTAGAAAAGAAAGAAAGAAGAAAGAAAGAAAGAAAGAGAAAAAGAAAGAAAGAAAGAAATTAAAAGAGAAAGAAAGAAAAAGGAAAGAAAGAAAGAAAAAAACAAAAAATAAAGAAAAAACAAAGAAAGAAGGAAAGAAAGAAAGAATAAAGAAATTAAGAAAGAAAGAAAAAAGAAAGAAAGGAAGAAAGAAAGAAAGAAAAAGGAAAGAAAGAAAGAAAAAAGAAAGAATGAATGAAAGAAAAAAGAAAGGAAAAAGAAAAAAGAAAGAAGAATGAAAGAATGGAAAAAGAAAGAAAAAACAAAGAAAGAAAAAAGAAAGAAAGAAAGAAAGAAAAAATGAAAGAAAAAAAAGAAAAAAAGGAAGGAAGGAAAAAGTGGGAAAGAAAGAAAGTAAGAAAGAAAGTAGGAAAGAAAGAAAGAAAGAAAGAAGAAAGAAAGAAAGAAGGAAAGAAAAGAAAGAAAATATAAAGAAAGAAAGAAAAAAGAAAAAAGGAAAGAAAGAAAGAAAATAGAAAGGAAGTAAGAAAGAAAGAAAATAGAAAGAAAGAAAGAATAAGACAGAAAGACAGAAAAAAGAAAGAAAAAAGAAAGAAAGAAGAATGAAAGAAAAAGAAGAAAGAAAGTAAAAGAAAGAAAGAAAGGAAAAATAAAGAAAAAATAAAGAAAGAAAAAAGAAAGAAAGGAATAAAAAAAGAAAAAAAGAAAAAAGGAAGTAAGAAAAAAGTGGGAAAGAAGGAAAGAAAGAGAGAAAGTAGGAAAGAAAGAAATAAAAAGAAAGAAAGAAAGAATGAAGAAAGAAAGAAGGAAAGAAAGAAAGAAAGAAAGAAGAAAGAGAGAAAGAAAGAAAAAAGAAAGAAAGAAAAAAGAAAGAAAAAAGAAAAAGAAATAAAGTAGGAAAGTAAGAAAGAAAAAGAAAGAAAGAAAGAAGAATGAAAAAAAAGAGAAATAAATTAATAAAGAAAGAAACAAATATAGAAAAAAGAAAGTAAAAAAAAAAAGAAAGAAAAAAGAAAGAAAAAAGAAAGAAACAAGGTAGGAAAAAAGAAAGAAAGTTGGAAAGAAAGAAAGAAAGAAGAAAGAAAAAAAGAAAGAAAGAAAGAAAGAAAGAAAGAAGGAAAGAAATCAAAAAGAAATAAAGAAAAAGGAAAGAAAGAAAGAAAGAAAAAACAAAAAAGAAAGAAAAAAGAAAGACACAAAGAAAAAAAGAAAGAATAAAGAAAGAAAGAAGAATGAAAGAAAAAAGAAAGAAAAAAGAAAAAGAAAGAAAGGAAAAAGAAAGAAAAAATAAATAAAGAAAAAAAGAAAAAATAAAGAAAAAAAAAGAAAAGAGGAAGGAAGAAAAAAGTGGGAAAGAAAGAAAGAAAGAAGAAAGACAGACAGAAAGAAAGAAAAGAAATAAAAAATAAAGAAAAAAAGAGAAAAGAAAAAAGAAAGAAAGTAAGAAAATAGAAAGAAAGTAATAAAGAAAGAAAGAAAGAAAATAGAAATAAAGAAAGAATGAAAAAAGAAAGAAAGAAAAAAGTAAGAAAGAGGAAAGAAAGAAAGAAAGAAGAATGAAAGAAAAGAGAAATAAAGAAAGAAAGAAAGAAAGAGAGAAAAAAGACACAAAAAAGAAAGTAAGGAAGAAAAAAGAAAGAAAAATTAAAGGAATAAAAAAGCTAGAAAGAAAATAAAAACGAAGGGAAGAAAGAAAGATAGAAAAAAGAAACAAAGAAAGAAAAAAGAAAGAAAGAAGAAAGAAAGAAAAAAGAAAGAAAGAAATAAGAAAGAATGAAAAGAAAGAAAAAATAAAGAACGAAAGGAAAAAGAAAAAAGACAGAAAAAAGAAAGAAAGTAGGAAAGAAAGGAAGAAAGAAAGTAGGAAAGAAAGAAAGAAAGAAGAAGGAAAGAAAGAAAGAAGAAAGAAAGAAAAAAGAAAGAAAGAAAAAAGAAAGAAAGAAGGAAAGGAAGAAAGAAAGTAGAAAGAAGGAAATTAAAAAAGAAGGAAAGAAAGAAATAAAGAAAGAAATAAAGAAAGAAAGAAAGAAAGAAAAAAGAAAGAAGAAAGAAAGAAGAAAGAAAAATAAAGAAATATGAAAGAAAGAAAGAAAGAAAAAAGAAAAAGAAAGAAAGAAAGAAAGAAAGAAAATAGAAAGAAAGAAAGAAAGAAGAAAGAAAGAAAGAAGAAAGAAAGAAAAAAGGAAAAAAGAAAGAAAGAAAGAAAGAAAATAGAAAGAAAGAAAGAAAGAAAAGAAAGAAAGACAGAAAAAAAGAAGAAAGAAAGAAGAAAGAAAGAAAATAGAAAGAAAGAAAAGAGAAAGAAAGAAAGAAAGAAAAAAGAAAGAAAGAAAGAAAAAGGAAAGAAAAAAGAAAGAAAAGAGAATGAAAGAAATTAGTAAAGAGGGGAAAGAAAGAAAAAAGAAAGAAAGAAAGGTAGAAAAAAGACAGAAAGAAGGAAAGAAAGAAAGAAAGAAGAAAGAAAGATAGAAAGAAATTAAAAAAGGAAGAAAGAAAGAAGAAAGAAAGAAAGAAAGAAAGAAAAGAAAGAAAATATAAAGAAAGAAAGAAAAAAGAAAAAAGAAAGAAATAAAGAAAGAAAATAGTAAGAAAGTAAGAAAGAAAGAAAGAAAATAGAAAGAAATAAAGAAAAAAGAAAGAAAGAAGGAAAGAAAGAAAGAAGAATAATACAAAGAAAGAAAGTAGTTAAAAAAGAAAGAAAGAAAAAAGAAAGTAGGAAATAAAAGAAAGAGATAAAGAAAAAAAGAAAAAAACAGAAAGAAAGAAGAAAGAAAGAAAGAAAGAAAGAGAGAAAGAAAGAAAGAAAGAAAGAAAGAAAGAAAATAAAAGTATAAAGAAAGAAAAAAATAAGAAAAACAAAAGAGAGAAAGAACAAAAAAAGAAAAAAGAAAGAAAAAAGAAATAAAAAAGAGAGAAAGAAAAAAGAAAGAAAAAAGAAAGAAAGAAAGAAGAATGAACGAAAAAAGAACGAAAGAAAGAAAGCAGAAAGAGAGAAAGAAGAAACAAAGAAATAAAGGAAGAAAGAAATTTAAAAAGAAAGAAAGACAGAAAGAAAGAAAAGGAAAGAAAGAAAGAAAGAAAAATGAAAGAAAGAAAGAAGAAAGAAAAAAGAAAGAGAGGAAAGAGAAAAAAGAAAGAAAGAAAGTAGGAAAGACAGAAAGAAAGAAAGAAAGAAAGAAAGTAGAAAGAAAGAAGAAAGAAATAAAGAAAGAAAAAAGAAAGAAAAAGGAAAGAAAGAAGAATGAAAGAAAAAAAGAAAGAAAAAAGAAAGAAAGAAAGAAAAAAAGAAAATGTAAGGAAAGTAAAAAAGAAAGAAAGAAGGAAAGAAAGAAAGAAGAAAGAGAGAATGAAAGAAAAAAAAGAAAGAAAAAAGAAAGAAAGAAAGAAAAAAGAAAGAAACAGTAAGGAAAGTAAAAAAGAAAGAAAGAAGGAAAGAAAGAAAGAAGAAAGAGAGAAAGTAAGACAAAAAAGAAAGAAAGAAAGAAAGAAAGAAAAAAGAAAGAAAGAAAGTAGGAGAGAAAGAAAGAAAGAAAGAAAAAGTACGAAAGAAAGAAAGAAAAAAAAGAAAGAAAGAAAAAAGAAAGAAGAAAGAAAAAAGGAAAGAAAGAAGAATGAAAGAAAAAAGAAAGAAGGAAAGAAAGAAAAAAAAACAAAAAGAAATAAAGAAAAAGGAAAGAAAGAAAGAAAAAAAAAAAGAAAGAAAAAAGAAAGAATGTAGGAAAGAAAGAAAGAATAAAGAAAGAAAGAAAGAAAAAAGAAAGAAAGAAAGAAAGAAAGAAAAAAGAAAGAGAGAAAGAAAAAAGAAAGAAAGAATGAAAGAAAAAAGAAAGAAGAAAGAAAGAAAGAAGAATGAAAAAAAAAGAAAGAAAGAAAGAATAAGAAAGAAAAAATAGAAATAGAAAAAATAAAGAAAGAAAAAGAAAGAAAAAAGGAAGGAAGAATAAAGTGGGAATGAAAGAAAGAAAGAAGAAAGAAAGAAAGAAAGAAAAGAAAGAAAAAATAAAGAAAAATAGAAAAAAGAAAAAAGAAAGAAAGAAAGAAAATAGGAAAGAAAGAAAGAATAAAGAAATAAAGAAAGAAAATAGAAAGAAAGAAAGACAGAAAAAAGAAAGAAAGAGAAAAGTAAGAAAGAGGAAAGAAAGAAAGAAGAATGAAAGAAAAGAGAAATAAATAAATAAAGAAAGAAAGATAGAAAAGACACAAATAAGAAAGTAAAAAAGAAAAAAGAAAGAAAAAAGAAAAAAGAAAGAAAAATGAAAGGAATAAAAAGAAAGAAAGAGGAAAGAAAAAAGAAAGAAAGAAGAAAGAGAGAAAGAAAGAAAGAAAGAAAGAAAGAAAGAAAGAAAGAAAGAAGAGAGAAAGAAAGAAAGAAAAAAGAAAGAGAGGAAAGAAAAAAGAAAGAAAGAAAGTAGGAAAGAAAGAAAGAAAAAAGAAAGAGAAAAAAAGAAAGAAAGAAAGAAAGAAATTAAAAAAGAAGGAAAGATAGAAAGAAAGATTAAAAAAAGAAAGAAAGAAAAAAGAAAGAAACAAAGAAAAAAGCAAGAAAGAATGAAAGAAACAAGAAAGTATAAAGAAAGAAAGAAAGAAGAATGAAAGAAAAAAGAAAGAAAAAAAGAAAAAGAAAGAAAGGAAAAAGAAAGAAAAAAAAAATAAAGAAAAAAAGAAAGAAAGAAAGAAAGAAAAAAAAAGAAAAGAGGAAGGAAGAAAAAAGTGGGAAAGAAAGAAAGAAGGTAGGAAAGAAAGAAAGGAAGAAAGAAAGAAAAAAGAAAGAAAAAAGAAAGAAAGAAGAATTAAAGAAAAGAAATAAAGAAAAAGAAAGAAAAATAAAGAAAAAAAAAGAAAGAAAGAAAGAAAAAAGAAAGAAAGAAAGAAAGAAGAAAGAAAGACTGAAAGAAAGAAGGAAAGAAGAATGAAAGAAAAAAGAAAAAAAGAAAAAGAAAAAGAAAGAAAAAATAAATAAAGAAGAAAGAAAGAAAGAACGAAAAAAAGAAAAGAGGAAGGAAGAAAAAAGTGGGAAAGAGAGAAAGAAAGAAAGTATAAAGAAAGAAAGAAAGTATAAAGAAAGAAAGAAGAAAGAAAGAAAGAAAGAAAGAAAGAAAGAAAAGAAAGAAACAAGAATGAAATAAAAAAGAAAGAAAGAAAAAGAAAGAAAAAATAAAGAAAGAAAAAAGAAAGAAAAAAGAAAGAAAGAAAGAATGAAGAAAGAAAAAAGAAAGAAACAAAGAAAAATGAAAGGAAGAAAAAAGAAAGAAAGAGGAAAGAAAAAAGAAAGAGAGAGAGAAAGAAAGAAAGAAGAAAGAAAGAAAGAAAGAAAGAGAGAAAAAAGAAAGCAAGAAAGGAAGAAAGAAGAAAGAAAAAAGAAAAAAGAAGAAAGAAAAAAGAAAGAAGAAAGAAAAAAGAAAGTATAAAGAAAGAAAGAAGGTAAGTAAAAAAAAAAAGAAAAAAAAAGGAAGAAAGAAAGAAAGAAAATAGAAAGAAAGAAAGAAAGAAAGAAGAAAGGAAAAAGAAAGAAAGACAGAAAAAATAAAAAGAGAAATAAGAAAGAAAAAGGAAGGAAAGAAGAAAGAAAGAAAAAAGAAAGAAAAAAAAGAAAGAAAGAAAGAAAAAAGAAAGAAAAAAGAAGAAATTATAGTAGGAAAGGAAGAAAGAAAGAAAGAATGAAAGAAAGTAGGAAAGAAAGAAGAAGAAAGAAAGAAAGAGAAAGAAATTTAAAGAAAGAAAGAAATAAAGAAAGAAAGAAAGATAGAAAGAGAGAAAGAAAGAAAGAAAGAGAAGAAAGCAGGAAAGAAAGTAAGAGAAAAGAAAGAAAGAATGGAAAAAGAAAGAAAGAAAGAATGAAAGAAAGTAGAAAGAAAGAAAGAAACAAAGAAAGAAAGAAAGAAGAAAGAAAGAAAAGAAAGGAAAACAAAGAAAAAGGAAAGAATGAAAGAAAGGAAAATGAAAGAAAAAAAGAATGAAAAAAATAATGAAAATTAAAGAAAAAGAAAGAGAAAAGAAAGAAAGAAAGAAAGAGAGAAAGAAAGAGAGAAAGATAAAAAGAAACAAAAAAGAAAGAAAAAAGAAAGAAAAAGGAAAGTAAGAAACAAAGAATGAAAGTAAGAAAGAATGTAGGAATGAAAGTAAGAAAGGAAAAAGAAGAAAGAAATTAAGAAAGAAAGAAAAAAGAAAGAAAGAAACAAGAAAGAAAGACGAAAGAAAGAAAAAAGAAAGAAAGAAAATAGAAAGAAAAAGAAAGAGAGAAGAAAGACAAAAGAAGGTAAATAGAAGGAAAGAAAGAAGGTAAGAAATAAAAGAAAGAAAGAAAGGAAGACTAAAGAAAGAAAAAAGAAAGAGAGAAAGATAGAAAGAAAGAGAGAAAGTAGGAAAGAAAGAAAGAAAGAAAGAATTAAAAAAAAGAAAGAAAGAAAAAAGAAAGAAAAAAGAAGAAAGAAAGAAAGAAAGTAGGAATGAAAGAAAGTAGGAAAGAAAGAATGTAAGAAAGAAAATAGGAAAGAAATATAAGAATGAATGAAAAAGAAAGAAAAAAAGAAAGAAAGAAAGAAAGAAAATAGAAAGAAAGAAATAAAGAAAGAAAAAAGAAAGAAAGAAAGAAAGAAAGAGAGAAAGTAGGAGAGAAAGAAAGAAAGAAAAAAGAATGAAAGAAAAAAGGAAGAATGAAAAAAAAGAAGGAAAGAAAGAAAGACGAAAGAAATAAAAATAAAGAAAGCAAAATAAAGAAAGAAAAAAATTTGAAAAAAAGAACGTAGAAAGACAGAAAGTAGGAAAGAAAGAAATAAGTAGGAAAGAACGAAAGAAAAAAGAAAGAAAGAGAGATAGAAAGAAAGAACAGAAAGAAGAATGAAAAAAGAGAGGAAAAAGCAAAGAAAAAATAAAAATGACAGGAAAAATAAAGAAAGAAAAAAGAAAGAAAGACAGAAAAAAGAAAGAAAGAAAGGAAGAAGAAAGAAAGAAAGAAAAAAGAAAGAAAGATAGATAGAAAAAAAGAATGAAAGAAAGAAAGAAGAAAGAACGAAAGAAAGAAAGAAAAAATAAAAAAGAAAGAGGAAAGAAAGAAAAAAGAAAGAAAGAAAGAAAGAAAGACAAAAGAAGAGGAAGAAAGAAAGAAAGAA